>NC_049240.1:5766036-6066036 GCF_011100685.1 Canis lupus familiaris | reverse complement strand
ATAATAAAAGTCAAATATGAAAAATCCATAGCAAACATGATACTCAATGCTAAGCAATTGAAAACATTTCCTCTAAAATCAGGAACAAGAGAAAGATGCTCATTTTGCCACTATTTTGCCACTATTTTCATAGTGCTGAAAGTTCTAGCCAGAGCAATTAGTCTAAGAAATAAAGTTCTCCCAATTAATAAGGAAATAGTAAAATTATCTGTTTGCAGATTATATGGTCTTATATATACAAAATCCTAAAATTTACACATGCACACACACATACACACACACCGAAGTTAGAACTAAAAATTCAGGAAAGTAGCATGAGAGAAAGTCAGTGAACAAAAATCAGTTACATTGCTATTCACTAACAATGAGCAATCTGAGAATGAATTTAAGAAAACAATTCCATTTACAGTAATATTAAAAAGAATGAAATGTGAATTAACTAAGGAGGTAAAAGATGTATAATTAAAACTAAAACACATTAATGAAAGAAATTAAAGACATAAATGCAAAAAGCTATGTTTATGCATTGTGCAACTTAATATTGTCAAGATATCAATATTGCCCACAGCTATCTATAGACTCAGTACAATTCCTATCAAAATTCCAATGACATCTTTTGCAGAGATAAAAAATCCATCCTATAATTCACATGGAATTTCAACAGACCTTGATTTGCCAGGAAAATCCTGAAAAAGAAGAAAGCTAGAAGATTCACACTTTCTGATTTCAAAACTTGCTGCAAAGCTGCAATGATCAAAACAATGTAGTACTATCATAAAGATAGACATAGAGATCAATGGAATAGGAATATGAGGCTCAGAAATAAACTCTCACAAAATGGATAAATGTTTTTTGACAAGAATGCCAAAGCTATTTCCTGGGATAGGCAAGTCTTTTTGATAAATGATCCTAGGAAATCTAGATATCCATATGGAAAAAAATGAAGGTGGCATAACCTTATCTAACACCATATACAGGAATTAAAATTAGCCCATGACCTAAACGTAGGACCTAATATAAAATTCTAGAAGAAAACATAAGCGAATTCTCATAACATTGGATTTGGCAATAATTTCTTAAATATGATATCAAAGGCACAAAAGGAAAAATAGACAAAAGGGGCTTCACAACAATTTAAAAAATTGTGCGTTAATGAATACTATCAACAACATGAAAAGACAACCATGGAATGGAAAAAAAAATATTTGCAAATCATATATCTGTTAAGGGATTGGTATTCAGAATAAAGAACACTTAAAACTCCGTAGCAGAAAAAAACAAATAACCTAATTCAAAAATAGGCAAAAAACTTGAGTAGACATTTCTTTAGAGATGATATTCAAGTTGCCAGTAAGCACAAAACTACAATAATCAAAACAATGAACTACTATCATTTATGTAGACACATAGACTAATGGAATAGAATAGAAAGCCCAGAAATAAACTCTCGCATTTCTAGTCAAATTATCTTTGACAGGGATGCCAAGACTTCATTGGGGATTGGGCAGTAGTTTCAACATAACCAGAATATAATTTGTTGGTTATGATGTGGAGAAATTGGATGTGAATACACTGGAATCCTTGTGCTGTCGGTGGGAATGTAAAATGTCAAAGCCTGCACAAGAAAACAGTGTGATAGTTTCTCAAAAAATTAAAAGTAGAGCTACTATGTGTTCCAGCAATTCCACTTCTGGTTATACACCCAAAATAATTGAAAACTGGGTCTCTAAAGAGATATTTGTCCAATCATGTTCAACTACACACGGGCGAACCTTGAAAACATGCTAGGTTAAATAAGTCAGTCACAAAAAGAGAAACATGGCATGATCCAAATACTTACGTGATGTACTTAAAGTACATCAGCTGGGGAAATGGTCGCCACCAGCTGGGGAAATGGGGGAAAGGGGAATTGTTTAATGGATACAGCTTCAGGTTTGTAAGGTTTTTACTTTCTGGAGATGGACAGTGGTCGCAGAGGAATATGAATGTACTGCATACCATTAAACTATACACTTAAAACGGTAAGATCATACGTTTTATGTGAATGTGAATGTATTTTATCACAATAAAATAATTGAAAAATGTTATATTTATTTATATAAATAAAATATAAATTCATATATAACTTTTGAAAAAAATTGGCAGGAGATGAGATAGAGTTGTCAATATTGACTCTAAAATGAGCATTGTTCTGTCTCCCTTTCTGATATTTCCCACTCATTTTTTCTCCTTTCCCCTTTATTCCCTGTCACTACTTTTTATATTCCCCAAATGGGGGAAGGGGAGGTGGGCGGGGGGGGGGGGGCGGTGACTGGGTGACGGGCACTGAGGGGGGCACTTGATGGGATGAGCACTGGGTGTTATTCTATACGTTGGCAAATTGAACACCAATAAAAAATAAATTTACAAAAAAAAATAAAAAAATAAAATGAGCATTGTTACTAGCAATTATTTCTACTTATTGAATGAATAGAAAAATAGATTTTAATAAAATTCTATTCATGACAATACATGACTTCCACGTGGAAGTAAATAAAGAACCATATGATCAAATATATTTTAATAAAACATTGTAAAAATGTAAAGCAAAAAGAGAGAACTGATGATAGTTTTGCATCAAGTATTTTCATGTCTAACTTTTTTTGTTATTAATGACTTAGACTAGAGCATATCCAAGAGCTTTCATAATGTTCAGAGTAATACATAAAAAGTGAAATGAGATTGACTAGAATTATGGATACGTAAACAAAAGTTTTTAGTTTATAATGCCAGAAATACACATTATATCAATAATATACCTGAGAACCTCAAATTTCTTATACAAAAATGAGTTAGAATGTACTGTATGATACTGTCAAAGCAAGCCCTCAGGTGCTCCCCACGTCCAGTTCTTTTATGCCACTGCTGGGAATTACGGCATTTTGTTTTATTTTGTAGATTCCCCACGTATTTGATACTGGAGGTAATTTCCCATCTCTGTAGTTAGATTATAAACTTCCCTTGCCACTTCTTCCCAAATTACACTATTCTGTCTGTCAAAAACAGCTGGGCTGAGTAAGAAAATAATACTGGTCTATTAAAAAAAATGCAATCTAGAAATGTGAACTATTTGATTACACTAAAATAGAAAGTTTAAACTAATCATTTGCTAATCTTCTCACATCTTCTTTGAAACAGCTTTTGATGAAAAGGTTAGCAGAAACATCAAATTTGTGGGTTCTGAATGGTTTGTTTGCTGGGAAAACATACGCAGTATTTTCTAAATGTGTTGTTAAGTAAACTATGGTTGATTTCAGTAAAATTATTTTGGTTTCAAGAGGGATTCTGCATAAATACTCACAAACTGAACTAAATTCCTTTCAACATCAAACTACATTTGAGTTAGTTTAGTGGTAGTCATTTTTAAAATGTAAACAAAAAATTCTAAAATCACAAAATTTGGATCCAAAAATGTAAAATGTTCTTGTGTATCTAAATTGCTCATTGCCTTATGTTGCTAAGAAAGAACTGTTAAAAACTCATTTCCTATAATGAGTTTCTTAGGATCAAGTGTAAATTAAAATGCACAAGAGATATTTTGGTTATGCTCTTTTGGTTATGAAGTTATTTTCCCCACATATTGTCTGCAAGGCTTTGAAAAGCAGAGGTGCCTACTTTAAACTTTATGTTAACCACTGCCAAGTGTGCGAGTGGCATATGCCTCTAAAATCAGTGGAGAATATGAACAAAAACTAAACACAAACCATACCGCAAAAGAGCGAAGAAAAAGAATAAATGCAAGAATGAAAAGGAATAAATAAGAGAAACACAATTATAAGTCCATAATGCCAAGCATACAAATTACAACTGTAAACACACAAAAAAATTCAGCTCCTCCATTAAAAGGGCACTATTAAGTTGAAACTTAAAACAAAGATTGGAATATACACTGCCTACAAAATACACACCTGAAAGGATGGAGGTGTATATTTAAAAAGAAAAGGATAAACAAGCATATAGAAGAATAAAGCACAGGTAGCAAAATTAATCTCAGGCAAAGTGCAATTTAAGTTAAAATCACTACAGATGATAAAGATGCTCATTTAAAAAACGATAAAATTTACAATACCCATTCAGTATATACTATTCATAAAATTATTCAGGTTAAGTAATGGAACCTCAAAACATATAAGGCAAAAATATGTGGATCAAGGAATAGGATTTGCTGTAGGTTTTGTTCAATGTGAAACAGATTCTGAAGAATTTAGTGTTTAGAATGTTTATTAAGGAAGGGCCCTCAGAGGGAGGGAGAAGCAGCTAAAACTAGGCAAAGAAATCAAGTTAGATTCAGACCTGACCCGCTCCATCAAAACCTTGGCGGCCAGGGAGGGATTAGGAAATTGAAAGAGCATCTGAGAGTTGTCTTTGTTGAGCTAGACTCTGTACTTCAGCCTGGACCACTCATTGGATCCAAGGTACCACCTACCACTTCAGATCATGAGTGGGCAAAGCAGCCCTCTGCAACTGAGGCCATTCTTGAAGAGACTAGGGTTGAAGGCTTTCCGCTGCCAGCACTCACTCCCTGCAGCTGTGGCAACAAGCCTTCCTTCAAGGGTGATCTTGGGTAGTGTCTCTGTGTGTCCTCCATGACTTGCCCCACTCAGATTCGATTTTACATATACAATCAGGAAGTAGTTCTGTGAGACTCTACTGAGTCTCTCTTCTTGAAGAAAACTTAGACAAGGAAAGTAAGGGGGTTGAACTACATTCCACATGGTGACAGCCCATTTCAGTGCCAAGGTGATGATACTCATTGTGTCCCTACTCTCCCATCCCTTTACCTTCTACTAGCATCTCTGATGGCTTAGCTGATGGACTAACTGGATCTTCATCCCTAGGAATCTGGGACTCTGGCCACCATGCCATCCTCATGCCAGTTGTACATTTACACCAAAACTAGAGAAGGGATATTAAGCAGTACATTGTCTGGGTACAAACATATTTATTTCTCCCTGACTCCATTGTTTTTGTTTGTTTGTTTGTTTTGCTTTGTTTTTTGTTTTTGTTTTTGTTTATTTGTTTGTTTTAGTGACTCTTCCTCTGATTATCCAAATCAACTACACCTGTGAAAACGGTCATCTTTCTTGGTACAGGATGGATCATGGACAAAAATGAGCCTGGGTCCTGGTAGTCACCATAGCTCAATGGGCTTATGCTGTGTTGCAGGCAGGAATGTTCCTCTTTTGGAAACCAGGACCTTTAATGAGGGGAAGATAGGAAGACAAATTCCTCAAGGGAGTTACTGGGACTAGTTATACTGATTATAATTAGGGTTACTACTATTATCATTACTTGATGTGTAAGTCTATATAATCTTCCTATGTAGGATAAGAGCCACGTAAAGATCTTTCTGAGAAGGTATATCCTGGAGAATGACTCTCTGTTCTCTTATTTATGTATGTATGTATGTACGTATTTTAAATTGTATTTATTTATTCATGAGAGTCATGCAGAGAGAGAGAGAGGCAGAGACACAGGCAGAGGAGAAGCAGGCTCTCTACGGGGACCCCTATGCAGGACTCGATCCTGCCGGGATCACAACCTGAGCCAAAGGCAGATGCTCAACCACTGAGCCACCCAGATGCCCCTCTCTGTTCTTTCAAAGTATCGTATCAGAGGTGACAATTCAATTGTGACCTCAATATGCCATTCCGTGGTCCATCAAATGGGCTATTTTGGGCTGGCGTTTGTTTGTTTTGATTGTTATGGCTTAATTCACTATGACCTTCACTCTAAAGTGGCTCCTTTGGACAAACTCAGGAATATGAGGGATCCCATGCCAATGAATCAAATACTTCATAAGTCTTCAATACTGGTAATGGCAGAGAAATTTGAATACAGAAAAGGCAAAATCATATTTGAACTTTGTATGTATTCTTATCACAATAAATTTCTGGTCTTCCAGGTTGGAAGGAATATCAATTGTCAATCTGTCATAAAGTGGCATGTTGATATATTCAAAGAATGATGCCATTAAAGGATTTTAGTATGCTCTCTGTTGCTGGAAGGTTGAACATTTAGAGGAGCAGTAGCTAGAACAGCCTAGGTAAGTGAGGGCTCATTCTGTTCGTTTTGAGCATCAGCTCCATATCTGCCATTGTGACCACTTCTAAGATGTGTCTACCATTTCAGTCCTGGGATCACTGGTGACAACTCTGATTGGCTCCATTTAAGTCATTTTGTTTGTTTGGCTGTTCAGTGCCTCTCCCATGGGTGACCTCTGATAAGAATATACAAGCCTCTTCATTTCTTATCTTCTCCCTCCCTCTTCTCTATGTACTTCCATCTACAGGACTCTACCTTAAACAATTTTGTCCCTCATCTAATTGTTCTCCTTCCAAGCTCTTGCTAGGTTATTTGTCACTAAGAATGAGTCAGCATATATTCTGACTTTGAAACGCTTCTTTTTCCCATACTAAATGAATTATTGGGTGTACGACCTAAAGCTCTACCCATTGAGAGAGAGTTCCCTTGCCTTTGTCTTTCAAGACCAGCTCTGAATGAGACTGTTGTCCTTTTGCTGATTATGTTTCCCTTGCTCCCACATTTGAGCTGACCCATTTGTAAAACAAGATGGGCCATTTTCCTCCTAACAGACCTCTTATGTAACCATAGGTAGGTATAAACTGAGGAAATAGTGATTGATTACATATTCCCATATATGCAGTTTGCTGGGTCTTCTGGTCTTGGTCATACTCAATCTTGAACATTTCCCACTTTATAATGTATTATTCTTGGGCCTACCAAAACTTGATGGAGATGACAAAACCCATCTGATGATGGACAATCCCAGAATCAGGGTAAATCTGTATCCCACGATCAGGTGTTCTCAATTTGAAGAAGCTCAGTAGAAAAGCAGAAGTTGTCTTCAGAAGATGTATAATTCTCTACTGCCAATGGCACTCCATTGTTCCAAAAGCATGGGACCAGCATTGTGATTTTCGTGCTGGGGTTTGTCATAGATTCCATATGGCAAGTTTATCGACCACTATTCTCTCGAGTACAATAGAATCTGTGAAGTTGTATGGAATTATTGAAGGGTTATTGATTTTGCAACCTGGACCTGATGCAGAAATTTTTCCCACTCTGGATCCCACTGAAAGTTTGTGGCCTTTTGCTCATCTGGTTTATGACCGAGAACAGTATCCTCAGGTTTAAAATATGGTGTCTCCAGAAACCAGATAAGCTTAACAAGAATTATGCTTTCTTATTTGTGGGAAAAAGGTATGGTTGTACTTTGGTTGAGAAGTTCCAGTATACTCCTGCCAACTAGACCTCTACAAAGTTACTGATATGGAAGATTCCTAAGTCCTCTTTGGGTCTCCTTCTGACCAAAATGTATTTGTCTTACCAATGCTTCCAAATTATTTGCTAACTCCTGCTTATCCATCCTGATTATATGATATAATCACTGTAGTGGACAAAGTGAACATCTACAGGATTTCCAGAGATTCCAAAACATTTTGAACTATGTTATGACCAGATAGGAGAGTTAACATAGCCCTGGAATAAAAAATAATAATAATAATAATGTAAGCTATTCTCCATTTCATGCTAAAACCAATTGTTTCACGTTTTCCCTTGTGACAGAAATTTTAGAAAATATTTCTACTTCAACAGCTGTATATTCTATACCTGTGGTTTTATCTACTCGCTTTAGCAAAGATACTACTGCCTCTGACATGGTAATTGCAACAGAATCTACCACCTAGACTTTGCGATCACAAAGTTTGCACAGAGTCTGCAATCTTTCAAGATCTATTTTTGGCATCTGTCAGCTTTAATTAAATGGAGACATGATAGGTGTTATCACCCTTGCTTGAATTTTTTATGTCTTTAAAGGTAGCCTTAATTTCTTTAATACACCCTACTCTGAGACGTGATGTTATTCATGAATTACTCTTGAATAACAATACTCTTGAGGATTCAGAAATTGATTTCCAAGGCTACCACTTGGTCTACTATTATAGTTCCTACCCTACAGGGCAAGGAACAAGTGTGAGAGCTGCATCAACAGCAAAGTATGTCTACACCAATTACTCATTCAGAGATTAGGGAAGACTGTGGCTCTGGTGATGCCATGGGGAGTCACCTGGGACTCCATTTATTACTTGCCTCCCATATGCTCTCATTCTAACCAGTGGGTCATGACAATTCTTTGAGTAGCTGATATCAATGCCGACTCCAACCCTATAATCCATAGTCCTCAAAATATTTGGGTAGTTCTTTTTATCCAATATGCATTTATTCAAGTAAAGTAACTTTTGGGGAAAACTGGGGGAACACTTATCATGTATGTGTTCCTTGCTGTTATAGGTTCTTTCTCCTGGGAACCTATTCTCTCCTTAAATTAGTGGGTTCTGGGTCCAAAAACTTCCTCAGATCTGGAAACTGGACAAGAAACCATGACCTTCTATTTTTATGAAAGACCTCATTCTCCTGATCATACCTCTTTGATTTCTTCTGGTATAACTTGAGAAGGACCTTTTAACTATTCTACTTTTTTTGTTTATTTGTTTTGGTTGGTTGGTTGGTTGGTTGTTAACACATTGAAGTTGCTGAATACCTCTGAAGCTGATAAATGAATACAATTTGGAACATCATTACATCTTTAATTGGTAATGCAAGAGGAGTGAAAACTAATCAATGGCATCACATAAAAATGTGACTTTGGAGCACCAGAATTACTCTCTGTGTCTCCAGTGGCAAGGTAGTTTTCCAGAGATGTAAGCATATGAGAACAATAGTTAAGGATTTCTCCAAAGTGTGTATATGTGTGTACTTAGAATCTGGCCAATATCTCTCAAAGTAAGTTTCTTCCTGCTTCTTTTCTTATTTTTCTTTTTTTACTCTCAACTAGATGCAAAAATCAAACACACAATAATAATGCAAATAAGATATTTGAGATCTTCCCTGAAAGGGAACAGCATGTCACTCTGAGTAAGGGAAAGCTTAAGCAACATGTTAAGGAAAGTTTATTATTTCTACCATCAGGAACCACCTGTTAGTTCCATCATTTGTTAGAAGTCTATTCCCATGAACCTCTTTGATTCTTTCATGTATCTGGTTTCAGAAATAAATCTCTTTATTAGTTACACCTTTGCCAGAATTTATATTGCAATGGACACTTTTAAATTTAGTATCTTTTGCCTGGGCAAGGCCAAACAGATTTCAGTTATCATTAAATATGTGATTGTTGCAAACTGTTTTTCCTGATGATTATTTATTCTAGTTATCAGTTACTCTGGACATACACTCCATGGGCTCATGTAATAATTCTGCTTTTGTAGGAAAGAGAAAGCTGTTGTTATTACTGTTACTGTTTTGGATCCTAATCTTTCACAACTGATCTATTTTCTGACCCGCACTTTCCATTTTGGCAAATTTTTGTGCCCAACACTTTTTATTATTACTTTTATCATCATCATGTTCACTTCTATGTATTTTTTGTTCTGGTTTCTAACTTAACATTTTTGTGTATTCATGTTCATTTGACCATCTAATGTTGACCTTCTGTTTGTTTTGTATTTAAGTACTTCTCATGCAGATATTACTATATTTAGATTCAGAAAGAAAGGAAAGTCAGTCCATTAATTATATATCATGAATACAATTCACCTTTTAAAATTACTAATCTACATAGCTTTTAAACAAAACAAAACACAGAACAATTGTGAGACATTTACCTTATTATGGGTTTTTCTATATATATATATGTATATATATATTTAAATATTCATTTATTTATTCATGAGAGACACAGAGAGAGAGGCAGAGACACAAGCAGAGGGAGAAGCAGTCCCCATGCAGGGAGCCCGATGTGAGACTTGATTTCTGGACCCCAGGATCACGATCTGAGCTGAAGGCAGGTGCCCAAAAGCTGAGCTACCCAGGTGTCCCTTCTAGATATAATAAATTAGCTATTTCAGATATCTATATAGAGTCTAACATATTACTATCAATAATATATAGATAAAAGATTATATTGTCATTTTCTTAGGTCTTTAAGAAATTAAAGTATATAAACTGTTTTCCCCCAACTGCCTTATCTTTATTTAGTAAATTTTAAGAGTGTATAAAGCATTGTATTGGAAACTAGTAAAAGTAGATTTTATCTCTGGTTGTGCCACTAAATTGCTATGACCTTGTGAAAACTACTTCATGTGTATGAGCAATTTTTTTTAATGATCCAAAAGACCCTACAGTAATATCCTATTTGTTTCATATGAAGAGAATGCAAATGCCCTCCAAAAGAGAATGCTAGTGAAAGTACTCTAGAAATATGCTACACTTCTATTTACAAATAGTGTTAACAAAATTTAAAAGCCAAAGTCAGTTAGTATTCTATATTAAGTTTGTATTTAAATACATATTGGTGGCTGGGGATAGCTCTATTTATATAGTTCAAGTATTTTTACACAGGTGATATCAATAAAATCTAATTTCTAACTAAGGAAATCCTATTTAGTATCAACATAGGACAAAATACTAGTTATATTTTGATTTTAAAAAAAGAGCATTAGTAAATTATTATTTTTATTTTACCTGGTCAATAATAAGTGATATATTTGGCATTCAGTATCTTTCAATCTTTATTTGAAACATAGAGAAAACATATCTCAATCAACATTTCTATAGAAAAAAAACTGATCAATTAAAAACATATGTCTTGATTCAAAAACTAGCACTTGGGTGTGAATTACAACAATAATTGAATTCTTTTTTTTAATTTTTATTTATTTATGATAGTCACACACAGAGAGAGAAAGAGAGAGAGGTAGAGACACAGGCAGAGGGAGAAGCAGGCTCCATGCATCAGGAGCCCGAAGTGGGATTCAATCCCGGGTCTCCAGGATCACACCCTTGGCCAAAGGCAGGCACTAAACCGCTGCGCCACCCAGGGATCCCAAGAGAATCCCTAATTGAATTCTTAAATCTGATTTATTTTTTTAAATGAAATGAATGGTAAGAAAATATTTTCACTATGGTAAACTGAGCATAATTGTAAGATATTTAGTTATATTCTCCATTGTGAGAAACATTTTTCTGTCGTTAGAATTTATATACAAAGAAACTTAAAAATCACTAATCATTAGATAATTGTATGTGTCTGTGTGTCTGTTTGTATTCATGTTTTGAGTATTGTGACTTGTTCTGGTTTATTTAGAGGAGTCAGATTGCATAAAATAATTGTAGAATTACTCAGCATGATGGTCAATTTTACGTGTCAACTTAATACCAGTCAAATACCCATCTTGATGTTGCTGTAAAGGTATTTTTTTTTGGATGTAATTAATCCACAGACATATTACTTTCCATAATGTGAACAGATCTCATCCAATCAGTTGAATGTCTTAAGAGAAAAAGGCTTAAAAGATTCAAGAGAAAAAAAGAACGTCTCCAGACTGTTTTTGGGTTAGAGATTAAAGCATCAACTCTTTCCTGGGTCTTCAGTTTGTCAGTCTGCCCTGCAAATTTTGGATGTGCCAGCCCCCCATAACTGAATGAACTAATCCATTAAAATCAATTAGTCAATCAATTAATCAATCTCTAGCTCACTCTTTCACATGCATAGACACACACACACATACATTCCCTACTGGTTCTGTTTTTTTTTTTTGTTTGTTTGTTTGTTTGTTTGAGATCCTTAATATACTATAATTAATACACTAGTACACAGAAATCTACTGGGGGAGTGGAAAGGAGGGAGAAAAAGTGGGAGAATGGGAATGGATGATGGAAAAGCTATATTCGTTTAATTGATCTATTTCTTTTTACTGTTTCTTTGTAGCAGGAAATAGCCTCCATTCATAATTTACTGTATAGAGGAAAAGCAGTTAATATGAGGACACAACTGATTGTAAAATATATTTACAATATTGTAAACTGGCATTTTCATTTTAACAAATTCTTATAGGACTAGCAATAAGCATCTAAATAAGTTTTTCAGGAAAGGTCAAAGGTATCAAAAGGTGGAGTCCAATATACCAGGAAAGGAAACTAAAAGCAATACGAGGTTTTTTGTTTTGTTTTGTTTTGTTTTTTTCCAAAGCAAATAAATGGTAAGGTAAATAGAATATCCTTATGTCATGGCAGCAGGTAAATGCTTACTATGTTTTTCTAAAAATAAATATTCTGCACACATTGATAATTTATATTTTTTTGGTCTGAACATCTGTTGTTTAATCATTGTTTTTGCAGTAGAGCAAATGTAAAGCATATTTTACCTTAATTAACTCATTAAGGGGAAAATAGCCAAAAGCATAAGGCTTTTGAGAACAATGATTTTAACCACATCACTAGGAATAGAATCGTACCTTGTTCTCTTTATAGCTGTGTTATAGCTCCCCAAGTAACTCAATTACTGTACAGCATGAAGCATATCTGCAGAGTATTAAGTGTAGTTAAGCTTTGCAGTCTCTAGAGGTCTCTGCACATCACTTTTTCACTCACTGCCATCCTTGCATCCCATCAACTTTAAAACAAGCACTTCAACGGTGTGTAGACGGAACCGCAGCTCTCAATGAACTTTGACAAATTCTTCACCCATGGTCTTGCCTCATCTTCATGTATTGTAAAAGAAATAACAAGAGTGCAAGAAAAGCCAAAAATATTCAAGAAGAAGAAAATGTTTCTGCCTAATTGCTTTCTTAATCTATTTAAGGAAGATCTTACCCTTCCTGTAATTATCTCAAGTGTCCCTAATCTGAAATTGTTTCCACTACTTGAATGTTCCCAAAACTATCCATAGCATTTTGTTATTCTTTTTAGTATTATATACAGTATACAAAGGCTAATTCAATTTTGGCAAATACTATTTTTTATTCTATTAGGAGCTTTAGGATGGGAAAGACAAATAAATAGCATATTCCTGCATGCAATTCACAGAATGTGACATGGATGCTGATTCCTACACTTACAGATGATCTACTCTTTCAATACTCACATCTTACTAAAATAAAATTCTGTGGCATCAGAAAATAAGACTTGTATATAAATTAGCATTTGACACTGTAGCTGAAATCCTGAGAAAAATAGAGTAGACTCATCTTCAAGGCCTAAATTTCATTTTGCTTGGTCTGTTTAACATATATGAAGATGAATCACCCCTCCTCCCTAGGGGTCTGGTTTAAGAGGAAGGTTACACGCTTTGTGTGACTTGCAAAGCAGAGCATATCTATCACTTGGGTATGCATGCCAGCAGGGAGCAAGCAGAGCATTTTGATGTAGTTATAAGAAAGAATCTCAGTCCATAGGAGGTTTACCCGGGCTAGGACAAAGGGCTGTCTTTTTGATAAATGCTATTCAGGACCTTTCCTCTAGCCTGATTTTCTATTTTGATCACATTCAGTATTTATGAACAAATGCTCTTTTGATTATTTAAAGCTTAGTATGTGCCAGGCACTACGAATAATAACTACATTAGCTCATTTAATCCTTATAACAATGTGTGGTGTAAGAAGTATTATTAATCACTCCATTTTAAAAGAGAGGAAACTAAAGTCGTAGAAAATAAGAAATTTTCTTAGGGTTATCTGAGCAAATGATGCAGCTGGATTTCCAACCTTTTCGGTCTGTCTTCAGAACCTGGACTCCTAACCCTCAGGAACTACAATCTTTCAAGTAGATATACAATACCACAAGTTGCAAGAGGGAAAAAATGGATTAACCGGTTATATCATCTAAAGGAAGTATTTTTCCAAGTTCATGTGTGGAGGCTAGAGCAAAACAAACAAACCAACAAAAAGAGTAAGAAAACACTTGAGGCATCCCTGGGTGGCGCAGCGGTTTGGCGCCTGCCTTTGGCCCAGGGCGCGATCCTGGAGACCCGGGATCGAATCCCACGTTGGGCTCCCGGTGCATGGAGCCGGCTTCTCCCTCTGCCTATGTCTCTGCCTCTCTCTCTCTCTATGTGTGACTATCATAAATAAATTAATTAATTAATTAAAAAAAAAGAAAACACTTGAGAAGCTTTCTGTACCACTAGCATCTCTGACAGAATGGCTAAATTACATTATATTGTTAAATATAGACTTTTCTCTGCGAAGAGATAAATATTAAAAGAGCATTCATTTACTTATGTCTTTATACCTTAGTCAAGAAGACATGTCACAGAAACACGTATCATATACATATTTTTTATTCAATGGAATTGCTAAGGTAAATAATTAAATTATACCTTTATGTTGTTTAGGTATTCCCAAAGAGACATTTGCACTGAGTTTTGAAGTTATAACTAACCTAACTTCCTTACCTTCTATGAAATATAAGAGAGAGATTTAGAGAAAGGGAGAGGGATAGACAGAGAGAAAGGGAAGGAAAGGGAGAGGGAGAGGTGGAACATATATACTTATTAAACCAATTGTTTTGGCTACGGGAAGTAATCAACATTCACAATTCAGGGCACAGAGCCAAAATACAGTTAAAATTAGGACAAAATTGATTAATAATTGCAAGCTGTGACAGATCAATATTTTATGGACATTAAACATAAAAGTATGGGTCTCCCTTTGGCAACTTCTCCAGTAGTCTGATTGCTAGTCTTCTAATGGGGAAATGAGGAAAATAACAATGCCTACTTGATTAAACTGTGACAATGAAATAAAATAAAATCTTAGCAGAATGACAGGCAACAAATATTAATTTTAATACAACTGTGTTGAGATGATGGTATGTCTAGTATTATGATTAAGCTTGGTATATTTGTAACATCAATGATTGCCACAGTCTCTCATTCCTTCCTATTCTCATGATGTTATTGTTATTGTTGATTCTCAAGGTATGGCTTTACAACTTCTTTTAATGAAAAGATTGAGGTCTCAAGCGAGGAGTTTGGGACATGGCCTCATGCCCTAGACAAGGTCCATAAGGCTCTCCAGCATCTTTTGCCCCTCATTTCTCTCCACATCCAGCTGTCAGTTAATAAGAACTTTAACACATCCTTCTTGCTGATAATTACTAAACTTAAAATCAATTCTAATCTACCTAATGTACCAAAAACTCAAAAGACAAAAATAAATAATCGCCATCTACAAATCATTTAAGTTAGCAATATCTCTATTCTTTCCAAACTTAGAAACACTCTGAAACTCATTTGACTGGTAACTCTCCTTATTTACTACATCCAAGTTCTTATAAAATTGGGATTTTATTTTAAATTTTTGCAAATTAAAAACCATAATGAGACATCACCTACACCATTCGGAATGACTAGAATCAAAAGGACAGGATAAAACAAGTGTCATCAAGGATGTGAAGAAAAGGGAGCCACTGTGCCCTGTTGGTAGGAATGTAAATTGGTACAGTCATTATGGAAAACAGTATGGAGATTCCTCAAAAAAATTAAAAATAGAACTACCATATGATCCAATAATTTCACTACTGAGTATTTACCCAAAGAAAACAAAAACACTAATTCAAACAGATAAATGCATCTTTATGTTTATTGAACTATTATTTAGAATGGTCAAGATATGGAAAGAACCCAAAAGTCCATCAATAGATAAGTGAATAACGAAGACATGGTGCGTGCGCACACACACACACACACACACAGAGAGAGAGAGAGAGAGAGAGGAATATTACTCAGTCATGAAAAAGAACGAGATCTTGCCATTTGGAACAGCATGGATGGACCTAGAGGGTATTATGCTAAGTGAAATAACTCAGGCACAGAAGAACAAATACCATAGAATTTATACATAGAATTTATACATAGAATCTAAAAAACAAATAAACAAAAAGCAGAATCAGACTTTATTTATACATAGAATCTAAAAAACAAATAAACAAAAAGCAGAATCAGACTTAAAAATACAAAGAACAGATTGATGGCTGCCAGAGGGGTGGACAAAATGAGGAAAGGGGAATGAGAGGGACAGGCTTCCAGTTATGGAATGAATAAGTCATGGGAATAAAAGACACAGCATAGGGAATATAGTCGATTGTATTTTAATAGCATTGTATAGTGACAGATTAAGGTATAGAATTGGTGAATCATTTTGTTGTACATCTGAAACTAATGTAACATTGTGCATCAACTATACTAAAAAAATTGTTTTTTTTATTTGAAATGTCTTATTTTATTTCCACATTTTCTCCATACTAGCAAAATTATTCACATGCCATTCATTATCCCCTCACAGATACTAGTTGAATCAATGTCTTAATTGGTTGACAAATATTAACTAAAGACTTGATAGCTAGTCAACTGACTCTAGCTATTGGAAGCTATAAAGAAAAAAAAAAGTAAAAGTTTAGTTCTTGGATACAAGGAGCAAAATCTAGGTAAAGAGACAAAAAAGATACAAATATAGTAAGCTACAAATAGAATTGAATTTCTCAAAACAAAAGAGTGAACTAAGAAAAATCTTCTTTGAAAATATCAGTGGAAGCTCAGTCTACTTAAATCTGAAACAATTAGCAAAGTTTTGGGTATTGGCCTTAAAATATATTTAGAATTTGCATGTGTATAACTGAAGATCAAATACTTTCCTGGAAAAGAACACCACGAGAACTAAGATATGGTTGAAAAAAGCAGCCCTGCATGGTATTTAGCTATGGAAAAGTATCTTTACCATTCTATTTTTGAGCAGATTTGAAAGCTGAGGAACTTCTGGATAATTTTTAAATAAAGTATCACAAATTGTCTTGGCATTCTTAGATGAAACTGATTAGAAAAATGAGAGATCACACTATATTTATAAAATGAAATTCCACCCTACATTTCAAATAAACTGATCATGAACAAAGTCCATTTTTTTTATGAACAAAATCCTTAAAAATATATATGAGGAGAGACAGTCTCTTTAACAATTTAGAAATTACAAAAAGAAAAACATAATCTGTCTATTGCCTAAAAATTGCTGCAGAGTTGTCATAACATGAATGCTGATACCATATTTATATATTTACAATATATGGAAACATTAAGACAGACTTCATCCAACATCTGCATAAATTTTCCTGAAAATATGTTAACATTTTAAAAGGGATGAAATAATGTGAAGTGGTAGATGGTATATTCATTAATCATTTCTGTAGAAATGAACTCCACCACTGTCATTCCTGTACAGCCAGGATTTGAGAACCTGTATATGAAGTTCACATCCCTTTCCATTCTAATACTTGCCCATTATCTGGCACCATAGGTATCTTAAATATCTCAGGCCTAATTTGAACAAAATATACTTAATGATCTCCACAAATACTTTCAACAATTTTATATTTTAACACCATCGGAAGGTCTATAAATAGGTGACAATCAATCCTCAGTAAGATCTCAAGTTTCTACAATATTAGCCCTTATTTGTTTGACCTTGTTTTTATTCTTACTCCCCCATCCTTTGAAACCTAATCTTTAAATAACCCACTTAGACATCTCTGGTATTAATATTTCTCCCAGAAAATATGATTTTCTGTTCAGGCAAATTGGATTTCCAATGATATATTAATCTTTCTACAATTTCCCAGTCTTCTGGCTCTCATTTCTTTCTTTAATTTATAAACACTTGAATTTTTCTGTGTCCTTGACATACTCAAACAGATGGAGTTTCTATCCTAAATTGTGAGCATTACTAAGTAAATGCAAGTGTCAGCTGTAACCTTGCAATCTTTATAAATACATAGCCATGAAGAAATTTAAACACAATCTCTCCAGTTTGCTACAAGAAATAGATGATTTGAAAAGACAAATTATGTACATCGACCACCTCACCCACACACATGCATTAATTATGCTAGTTGAAATTTCCCAGGGTTTTAAATTTCTAAAAAAAGTAAGAACAAGAGTTGGGGATGGGGAAAAGGTTAGTAAAAAATAGACAGATGGTAGGTAGATATGTAGACAATCAGATAGATAAAATAAAAATGAATTACATTTAGGCTTAGTTTCTTTTTATATATATTGACCCCATTTTCTTCTGTGTTTGACATGACAGACAGTTTTCAAAAAAAAAAAAAAAAAACTTTCACGTTATTTCCAATTGTGGCATATTTAGTTGATGATGTTAGAACACATACCAGTATTCCACAGATTTGGATATGCACCCTGTCCATAATTATCACAATAAATTGGAATTAAAGGAAATAATGCACATTTTGTATATTTTGAGATTTTAAAGCAATTTTTAGCAATTTTAGAACTTAATTTTATAAATGTATAAGATTTAGCCATTTCAAAATCTCTAATTATTTCATTATAACCAAATATATATTTACTGTTTTTTTTCTATTAGAAGGTAGAACTTTTATGTAAAATTAACATATGCTATACTATTCCAAGTTGTTTTTAACATGCTTTTAAATTTCTCAGTAATTGCTTTTCTCCTCCCCTTAATAATTTTAGGTATAGAAGTGTATTTTCTGAGCCCCAAATCCTTTTGGAAGGATTAAGTCATAGTCAATCTCCCACCCAACTCATATTGGTCTTAAAAGGAAGAATGTCCAAAATATATTTTCAGTTTGGTATGCTAATATATATTAAAGTTAAAGAAGACTATGTTTGCAGAAACAATGGTGGCATGGAATGGATATTGTAAGTCAACTTTATTTACATACCCAATTAATCAGTGACACTGTCATATAGTTTTCAGAATTAAGAAGTTATGGTTCATGTGAATCCTTTGGATATTATATATAATGAAAGAAGCTCAAGCCAGCCTAACAGGTAGTATTATCTTGATGGATCATCAAGGACCGATATGTGGTTCAGATTGCAAGCACAGGACTTTTTCACAATGGGCTCCAGAAGTATTACTCAGATTAAACTTCCAGTTGTTAGAAGACTTTTGTTGGCCAATTCTGTAGCCACCAAACACACTGAGCATTTCCAACATGGCAAGTCAAAATGGGGATCTGCTCTAAGTAAGTGTAAAATACATGTCAGAATTTGAAGGCAGTACCAAAAAAATAAATAGAATGTAAAAGATATTATCAATAATTTATATTGATTAAATTTTGAAAAGATAATACATATTTAGTATATATTGAGTTAAGTAAAATTATTAAAATTAATTTCATGTTTTTGTTTTTTTTTTACTTTTTTATTTTGGCTACTAGAAAATTTAAAATTAAATATGTGGCTTACATTTAAGGCTGGAATTCTATTTCAACTGGACAGTTGATGGTCTAGACAGTGATGGTCTAGACTATAAGCCCTGTAAAGAGAGAGGCCATTCCTGTGTTGATTTTTTGAAAGATTTTATTTATTTATTCATGAGAGACAGAGAGAGAGAGAGAGAGAGAGAGAGAGAACAGAGAAGCAGGCAGAGGCTCCATGCAGGGAGCCCGACGTGGGATTCGATCCCGGGTCTCCAGGATCAGGCCCTGGGCTGAAGGCTGCACTAAACCACTGAGCCACCCGGGCTGCATCCTGTCTTGTTTTAAATAATATCCTTAGTACCTAATATAAATGATCAACCAATGTGCTGAATGCATGATTAGTGAATGCCAAACAGGTCTTATAATCAGGGTACCCTCTTCCCTGAACATTGCTGGAGACATCCTGAAAATCCTTTGCTCTGTTTCTCCTGTTTTATTATTATTATTATTATTATTATTATTATTATTATTATTATTATTCCATACTAGCCATTATCCTTCTGTGTCTTTTTAGCATCAACTGGATTTCGATTAATACTTCATTCACTGTTATCTACTTTCAGAATATGCTAATACATAAACGCTTCCTTACTTTGAGCTTTATTCCTTTGAATGGTTTAAAGTCTCCTGAATCTTCTTAGTCAACTAATTGCATTTCCTTCCTTAGAGTGGTAGGCTTGGATAGAGTCTCTTGCCAACTCAACATCTTCTCACCTTTGCCAGATGCAACCCACTCTAACAGCCTTCCTTGTTATACAAATGGCAATATCATTCTTCTAGTTGATCAGGCCAAAATTCCTAAATTTATCTTAGACACCTCTTATTTTTTTCACACCCCACATCAAATCTATCAGCAAATCTTTCAAAACTATTAAGAATCCAATCGCCTCTCATCACCTCTACACTAAAAGCCGTCATCATCTCACTTGAATTATTGCCATTTCTTAGAGCAATATTCTAATTGGTTTATGGTCTACCTCAATCACAGCCCACAATGATTCTGATAGGATAGAACTTAGTGCCTGTCTTCAGTTAGTGAATGCTCAAAACTTGTTAACATCTTCCTAAATGACTCATTAAAGCCAAATGATCAAACACTGCTCTCAGAGATTACAAAAACCGATCCCTGTTAACCTTTTCGACTTTGACTTCTGCCATTCTTTTCTTTTCCATGTTATCCCAATCACGGGGACCCCCCCCCTTCTTGAGCTGAATAGGCATGTCTCTGCCTGAAATGCTCTCCTGGAGATCTGCAGTGTCCAATTGACATATTCTTTCATGAATATCCACTTTTTATATTTAGACCTCTTTAAAATGTATGCCTCTGTTGCTTTACTGAGACTCAGAATTTAAACCTCTTCAAATCTATAACATAACAACTTCAATGAAACAATAAAATGTTTCAAGTGTTATTTGAACCTTGGAGTTTTATAAGATTAGAATTCAAAAAGAAGAGTTCGAATAACAAAACTGTAAATTTCATCTTTCGCAAATATTGATGAAAATGAAATCTTAATGTTAGAGGCTCGGGGATGAGGAAAGCGTGTAGATTAATAATTGATGGGGATAATTTTGCTTTCCAAATATCCTTTCTATTGTCACCATATAATGCTGGAAAATGTCCACAACTGTCATATTAGTTGCCAGAATTCCAGAGGTTAATAGATAAAATTTATTTCTCCCTTTACTCATAAATCAACCTTGTCTTTCTAAAGATAATGTTAATAAATGACTAGCATTATACAAAGCAAAGCAGACAAATAACAGAGAAAGGCCAAAGCAGTGACAAATAAAGGCCAAGAACTACTAGCAAGTAGAGCAAGCCTCAAGTATTGTTAACACTGTGCTTGCTGAGTACTTATTCTTACTACAGAATAAGTGCACATGTATGAATAATAAGCCAGATTCAGTCAAACTGAGACACACAGTATGAATAATTCTTAAATTTGAAAGAAAAGGCCACTTGAAAATATTTTTGATTACACAAATTAGTTGAGGCTTGAGGCTTGTAGGAAAATAATGGTATAATTTTCTCATAAGTATAGCTAATAAAAGAAGGATTAAGAAATACAAATGGCATCGTAAGCTTAGCAGATCTCCATATAAATTAACTGATTCATGGGTGGAATTTCAGAATAAACCATGGAATAATTATTCTGATGCACATTCCCACATTGCTTATTGAAGGCTGATGATAGGGGGTGCTTGCTCAATGCTAGCATACATTAATAGAGGGATGAGAAAAGCTCTAATTTCCTTCAAGATGGAAGGATTCTGACATTACATAATCAAAATAAAATCTAGTTTATGGTGAAATAATCTAGAGTTTTATGCAGAGTAATTACGCTTAATAAAACTTCTAGGAAAACATATTTTGCATATTTTATAAATATCTGGGAATGCAACCATATAATTAAATTGATAAAACCCTAGATTTTTCAGAATGGAAAGAGAGGTGAGTTGGCAAACACTATATTTTATTCTCTCTGGACGTAGTAATGATTCAAGTGATACATGTTTTAGTGTTCAATAAGTAAACACATACATATAGCAGAAATAAATGTTTTAATCCTAATAAATTAACAGATGCACTCTCAACCTTCTTTTCTCCACGTCATTTTCACTTTATCTTTCTATATTATTTAATTTACTTATTCATGAGAGACACAGAGAGGCAGAGACATAGGCAGAGGGAGAAGCAGGCTCCCTGTGGGAGTTTGATGCAGGACTCGATCCCAGGACCCTGGGATCATGACCTGAGCCAAAGGCAGATGGTCAACCACTGATCCACCCAGGTGTCCCTCTCTCTTTATATTTTTATTATTGGAATCATTAAATTATGCTTTTATCAGAAACTTCCTGGTGTAGGAAAACTCATATCAGACATAAACAAAGGACTAGCTTATTCCTCCTCAGTGCATATTAGCATAAAAATATAATACTGTATATTTCTCAGCTCATTCCTTGACTTATTTTTCTTGAAATAAAAAAAATAAGATGAGAATGTGTTTTATTTTTATTTATTTATTTTTTAAAGATTTTATATATTTATTCATGAAAGACACAGAGAAAGAGAGATAGAGACAGAGGCAGAAGGAGAAGCAGGCTCCATGCAGGGAACCCCATGTAGAACTTGATCCTGGGACCGCGATGAGCCAAAGGCAGATGCTCAACCGCTGAGCCACCCAGGCATCCTGGGATGTGTCTTATTTGAGCAAATAAGTGGGGTCAAATATAGTCAGGGGGAAAAGATAAAGATCAGTAAAACCCAATTATTTTTAAAAAGTCAATATGCAAAATAAAAGTAAATGATAAAGATCTATTTTTTTTCATGAATCCAGTCTATTTGTTTATTATGTATACAATTTTTGACACCATACGCCATAAATTTACAAAGGTATTGATCAGAAGGCTACTTGTGGATTCAGAGTTTAGGAAAGCTTTTACTTTTCAGGTTTGGTCTCATCATAATTAGTGCTTGCTAAGCAAGTCAAGAGCAATAGACTATTTTAGAAAAATAATGTCAACTTGCTTGCAGTGATACATAATCATAAACAAAGGAAATGTTCCAGGTTTTTTCAGTGTCCCAGATTTATAAAGGGGCCTCATGAGGTATATAAAGTATAAAGCTAAAGACCTACCATTGCATTAATATAGATAACTAAACAAGTGAAGATCTAAAAACATGGGACAGATATTGAAAGTAGGTAAGATATTTCTGAACACTCATACTATTTGCTTGAACTGGAAATTTAATTAATTGAAAATTATCAAGTAATATACATCCAAAGTTTTATAGTTTTTTTATTAAATCTAACCAGCAAACACATTATTATCTATTGTATGCGAAGTCTTTATCCATTAGTGACTTCAAATCAATTTATACCCTTGTTGATTTATCAGATGTGTGTATAGTCATGAAATTCAGATGGAAACAGAGCTAGAGGAAACTAGCGAACGGGTGATTATGAAAGGATAAGGGAGAAAGTAATTTTATTTATTTATTTATTTTTAAGATTTTATTTATTTGAGAGAGAATGAGCATGGCATGTGTGGGGGAGTAGGGGAAAGAGGAAGAGGGAGAAGCAGACTTCCCGCTGAGCAGGGAACCCAACAAGGGGCTCAATCCCAGGACTCTGAGATCATGATCTGAGCCAAAGGTAGATGTTTAACCAACTGAACCACCCAGGTACTCCAGGAGAGATTCATTTTAACTGAGGTTCTAAAAAGGCTTTGTTTGGAATCGCAGCCAATTCAGGTTTAGGCTAATGGTAAAATATCTTAAATACCTGCCATGTTAGGATGATTGATGGGGGGCCCCCTGGGTAGCTCAGTGGTTGGGCATCTGCCTTAGGCTTAGTGCATGATCCCCAGTCAGGGGATGGAGTCCCACATCGGGATCCTTGTGAGGAGCCTGCTTCTCCCTCTGCCTCTGTCTCTGCCTCTGTCTCTGTGTCTCTCATGAATAAACAAATCTTTATTTAAAAAAGGATGATTGATTGGTCTTTCTTCTGTGCATAAATAGGACACAATAAAGATTTATTTTGGTTTTGTTATAGGTTATTTGCTTTAAATATGTGAATATAGAGGCAATGTGGAAAATGACACTGAAAGACAAAATAGAGAATAGATATTTAATTCAGGAGATAATTTTGAGGATCAAAACTGAGGCAGTGGCATTACGCATGAGAAGGAAGAAAGCAACTGGAGTTTCCTATTAGTCTGGTTAGAGTCTGTTATTTTTTTCCCTCTGTATGTTCCTGCAACTTGATTATTGAACAATTACCACTGATAAGCTTTCTCACAGGAATGCCAATAACTCTGAAAACTATATAACTGTTCCAAACCTCACCTTTCAATTTTAGACCCAATTGTGTGTTGGGCAGCTCTATTTAAAAGTCCAATAGGCCAAAGACCCCTGCAGATGGCCAAAATTTACATCATCATGTTTCTGACAATCTTACTTCTTACTACCTGCATTTTTATTCTTCAAGCACAAACAAAATTCACTATTCTCTGTATAGTGATCTATCTAACCAAATCAAAATCTGAATATCATAAATGACTCCTTTATCATAGTCACATTCACATTTAAAAAATGATGATTAGTGTTAAAATTAGGGAAGATTATTGAATAATTCACAGAGAAAAAAATAGTTAAGCTTGATCTCAAGTAAGCTCCTTAGGCAAGTTTAAACAAGGGAAACAAGTACGATTAATTTCTAATTCCTATTTGATAAACTCATCCAAAATATGTATACCTTTTGGCTTATAAACTAAGCTTTATTGAGAAATATACTGCTAGAATTCCCAGTCATTAGTAGATGTGAAGCAGTTTTGATGAACAGAAGATAAAAGATAAAAATCAAGAAATAAAGGAAAAATTATCAGTATGAATTAGAAGAAAATAGCAAAGGAAAAAAATGTGTCATTTTCCCCATAGATTATTTTTATTTTGATTCCTGTTGTAGGAACAGAACATATATAAATTTGACATATGCTAAATAATAGTGAAGAAAAATCATCAACAAAACAAAAAGGCAACCCTACTGAATGGGAGAAAATATTTATATAGTATATATGTGATAAAGGATTAATATCTAAACTATATAAAGAATTTATGCAAAATTAATATCAAAAAGCAAAAAAACAACACGATTAAAAAATGGGCAGAGAACTTGAATAGATGCTTTTCCAAAGAAGACATACAGACGGTCAATAGGCATATGAGAAGATGCTCATCACTCATCATCAGGGAAATGTAAATTAAAACCATTGTGAGATACCACCTTGCACCAGTCAGATTGGCTATTATCAAAAAGACAAAAAAATAACAAGTGTGGGTGAAGATATAGAGAAAAGGGACTATGCTGTTGGTTAGAATGTAAATTGGTGAAGCCACCATGAAAAACAGCATGGAGTTTCCTAAAAGAATTAAAAATTGAACTACCATTCAATCCAGCAATTCCCCCTCTAGGTATTTATCGAAAGAAAACAAAAACACCAATTCAAAGAGATACATGCACCCCTATGTTCATTGCTGAATTATTTATTATAACCAAGATATGAAAGCAACCTCCCTTCACTGATAGAGGAATAAACAAAGAAGAGGTTGTAAATATGAAGTATTACTCAGCCATAAAGAAATGAAATCTTGATATTTGCGTTAACATGGAGGGCGTTATGCTAAGTGAAATAAGTCAAACAGAGAAAGACAAATACTATGATTTCATTTATATTTGGAATTTAAAAAATGAGGGGGCAGGGATCCCTGGGTGGCGCAGCGGTTTGGCGCCTGCCTTTGGCCCAGGGCGCGATCCTGGAGACCCGGGATCGAATCCCACGTCGGGCTCCCGGTGCATGGAGCCTGCTTCTCCCTCTGCCTGTGTCTCTGCCTCTCTCTCTCTCTGTGACTATCATAAATAAATAAAAAATTTAAAAAAAAAAAAAAAAAAAAAAAAAAAAAAAAAATGAGGGGGCAGCCCGGTGGCTCAGCGGTTTAGCGCCTACCTTTGGCCCAGGGAGTGATCCTGGAGTCCCGGGATCGAGTCCCACATTGGGCTCCCTGCATGGAGCCTGCTTCTCCCTCTGCCTGTGTCTCTGCCTCTCTCTCTCTCTGTGTCTCTCAAGAATAAATAAGTAAATAAATAAATAAATAAATCTTTAAAAAAAGTGAAATGAACAAATAACAGAAACAGACATCATAGATATAAAAAACAAACTGTTGGTTACAAAAAGAGGGAGAGGTTGGGAGGTGGGCAAAATAGGTCAAGGGGATTAAGAGGTATAAACAAGGAATTATGAAATAAATAAGTGATGGGAATGCAACATACAGTATAGGAAATATAACCAATAATATTGTAAGAACTTTGTATGGTGACAGAAGGTAACTAGACATTATGGGGATCATTTCACAATATCTCAAAAATATTGAATCACTATGAGGTACACTTGAAATAACAGAATTTTGGGTATTGATTATACTTCAATAAAAAATAAGAAAAAATCTAAAAATTAATAAAATATAATAAATAATTATTAGCAGGAACATAGGTTTAATTCAGGAAGGCCTCCTATTGAAACCTCTAAGGACAGAGAAGAAAATATTTCTTGCCCTTTAATCATTGCCCTCATTCAAGCTAAACCCAGAAATGTGGCCTGGTAGCCAAAATATATTACAAAAAAAAAAAAAATCATATGTCTTCGCTATTAAGATCTGTAAACAAACAATATATATACATATATATGTGTTATTATCAACTATTTCATTTATTTTTTTAATTTTCTGTTAAATGTTTTTGGTTCAAATTTTAGGTAGTTAACATACAGTGCAATATTGATTTCTGGAGTAGAATTCAGTGATTCATCACTTACATACAACGCCCAGTGCTCATCATAGCAAATGCCCTCCCTAATACCCACCGCTCGTACCTAGCCCATTCCTCACTCACCTCCCTTCATTAATCCTCAGTTTATTCTCTCTTGGTGTAAGAATCTTGTATTGCTGGTTTTTCTTTCTCCTTTTTGTCTTTTCTCCCACCCCATGTGTTCATCTGTTTTCTTTCTTAAATTCCACATATGTGTGAAATCATGGTCTAGTTTCGTTCTGCGTGTTGCTATCTTCTTTTCCCAACACCCTTTGTTAAAGAGACTTTTTTTCCATTGGCTATTTTTTTCCTGCTTTATCAAAGATTAATTGACCATACAGTTGTGGGTCCATTTCTGGGTTCCCTATTATGTTCCATTGATCTATGTGTCTGTTTTTGTGCCAGTACCATACTGTCTTGATGACCACAGCTTTGTAATAGAGCTTGAAATCCAGAGTCGTGATACCTCTAGTTTCTTTTCACTTTTTCAAAATTGCTTCAGTTATTTGGGGTCTTTTGTGGTTCCATACACATTTTATAATTGCTTGTTCTAGTTCTGTGAAAAATACTGATGGTGTTTTGATAGGGATTGCATTCAATGTATAGATTGCTTTGGGTAGTAGAGGCATGTTAACAATATTTGTTCTTCCAATCCATTAGCATGGAATGCTTTTCCAAATCTTTGTGTCCTATTTAATTTCTTTCATAAGTGTTCTATAATTTTTAGAGTATAGATCTTTTACTTCTTCCATTAGATTTGTTTCTTATTGTCTGTGGTGAAATTGCTAATGGGACTAATTCTTTGATTTCTTTTTCTGCAGCTTTGTTACTAGTGTAGAGAAATGCAACAAATTTCTGCACATTGATTTTATATCCTGTGACTTTGTTGAATTCATGTGTGAGTTCTAGCAATATTTTGGTGGAGTGTTTCAAGTTTTTTACAGGGAGTATCATGTTGTCTGCAAATAGTGAAAGTTCAACTTCTTCCTTGTGAATTTGTGGGCCTTTTATTTCTTTTTGTTGTCTTATTGCTGAGACTAAGGCCCCGGTACTATGTTAAATAGTAATGGTGAGAGTGGACATCCTTGTCTTGTTCCTGACCATGGCAGAAAGGCTCTCAGTTTTTCCCCATTGAAGATGATATTAGCTGTGGGTCTTTCATATATGGCTTTTATGATGCTGAAGTGTGTTACCTCTATCCCTGCTTTGTTGAGAGTTTTTTCAGGAAAAGGTGTATTTTGTCAAATGATTTTTTTCTGTATCTATTGACAGAATCATTTGGTTCTTATCCTTTCTTTTATTAACATGATGTATTAAGTTGATTGATTTGCAAATATTGAACTGCCCCTGCAGACCAAGAATAAATTCCACTTGGTCATGATGAATAATTATTTTAATGTGCTACTGAAGTTGATTTAATAGTATTTTATTGAGAATTTTTTCATCCATGTTCATTAGGGATATTGGCCTGGAATTCTCCTTTTATAGTGGGGTCTTTGGCTTATTTTGGAATCAAAGTAATGCTGGATTCATGGAATGAGTTTGGACATTTTCCTTCCATTTCTAGTTTTTGGAAAAGTTTGAGAAGAATAGGTATGAAGTCCTCTTTAAATGTTTTGTAGAATTCCCCTGGGAAGCTGTCTGGCCCTGGACTTTTTGCTTGTTGGGAGACTTTTGATTATTGATTCAATGTCTTTGCTGGTTATGGGTCTGTTCAAATTTTCTTTTTCTTCCTGTTTCAGTTTTGGTAGTTTTTAAGTTTCTAGGAGTTTGTCCATTTCTTCCAGTTGCCCAATTTTTAGCATATAATTTTTCACATTATTTTCTTATAATTGTTTGTATTTCTGTGGTGGTGTTGGTGATCTCTTCTCATCATTCACAATTTTATCTGTTTGGGCCCTTTTTTTCTTTTTGATAAGTCTGGCTAGGGGTTTATCAATTACATTAATTCATTAGACAAACCAGCTCTAATGTGGTTGATTCATTCTACTGGTTTTTGTTTGTTTCTGTATCATTTATTTATTCTTTAATTTTTATTTTTTCCCTTCTTCTGTTGGCTTTAGGCTTCTTTGTTGTTACTTTTCTAGCTGCTTTTGTGTAAGGTTAAGTGTTTTTGAGACTTTTCTTTCTTCTTGAGGTAAGCCTGTACTGCAATATATTTCCCTCTTAGGACTGTCTTTGCATCCCAAAGGTTTGGGCTGTCATGCTTTCATTTTCATTTTCATTTTCTTCCATGTATTTTTTAAAATTCTTCTTTAATTTCCTGATCAACCCATTCATTCTTTAGGAAGATGTTCTTTAATCTCACTGTATTTGAGGTCTTTCCAATTTTTTTTTCTTGTGGTTGACTTCCAGTTTCTTAGCATTTTGGTCTGAAATATGGATGGTGTGATCTTGATCTTTTTGTACTCATTGAGGACTGATTTGTGACCCAGTATGTGATCTATTCTAGAGAATATTCCATGCGCATTTAAGAAGAACATGTATTCTGATTCTTTAGGATGAAATGTTCTGAATATACTTGGTAAGTCCATGCAGTCCAGTGTGTCATTCAAAGACATTGTTTCCTTGTTGATTTTCTGCTTAGCTGATTAGGCCATTGATGTTAAGTGGAGTGTTAAAGTTCCCTACTGTTATTGTATTATCACCAGTAAGTTTCTTTATGTTTGTGTACTCCTAAGTTGGGGGCATAAATATTTAATAATTGTTAGATCTTCTTAATGGATAGATCCCTTAATTATAATGCCCTTCTTCATCTCCTGTTAAAGTATTTGGTTTAATATCTACTTTGGGGGCACTGGGTGGCTCAGTTGGTTAAACTTCTTCCTTCAGCTCAGGTCATGAACCCAGTGTCCTAGGATTAAGCCCCACATTGGGCTCCCAACTTAATGGGGAGTCTGCTTCTCCCTTTCCCTCTGCCCTTACCCCTGATTGTTGTATTTTTTTTTTAAGATTTTATTTATTTATTCAAATGAGACACAGAGAGAGAGGCACAGACACAGGCCGAGGGAGAGGCAGGCTCTATGCAGGGATCCTGACGTCTGACTCGATCCTGGGTCTCCAGGATCACACCCTGGCACTAAACTGCTGAGCCACCTGGGCTGACCAACAACCCCCCACCCACCCCCGTACCCCTGACTGTACTCTGTTTCTCTCTCAAAGAAATAAAATAAAATAAAATAAAATAAAATAAAATAAAATAAAATAAAATAAATAAAATAAAATTAAAATAAAATAAAATAAAATAAAATAAAATAAAATAAAATAAAATAATAAAATAAAATAAAATAAAATAAAATAAAATAAAATAAAATAAAATAAAATAAATAAAATAAAATCTAGTTTGTCTGAAATAAATAACGGCTACTCTGGTTTTCTTTTGATATCCATTAGAATGATAGATGTTCTCCCCTCACTTTTAATCTGTAGGTGTCTTTAGCTATAAAATGAGTCCCTTGTAGGAACATATAGATGATCTTTTTTTTTTAATCTATTCTTCTGCTCAATGCCTTTTGATTGGCACATTTAGTCCACTTACACTCAGAGTGATTATTAAGAGATATGTGTTACCAGTAGAGTTGGTTTTTCTTGTGTTATTTTCTGGTTATTTCTAGACTTTGCTGCTTTTGGCCTTTTTTTCTCCTCTCAAAGAGTCCCCCTTAACATTTCTTGCAGGCCTGGTGTAGTGATCATGAGCTCCTTTAGTTTTCGTTTATCTGGAAAACTCTTTATCTCTCTTTCTATCCGGAATGAGGATAGAAGGAATTCTTGCCTGCAAATTTTTTATATTAAGCACATTGAATATTTCCTTCCACCCATTTCTAGCCTGCCAAGTCTCTGTGGACAGATCCACTGAAACCTGATCTGTTTTCCCTTGTATGTTAAGGACCTTTTTTCCTCCTCTGCTTTCAGGATTCTTTACTTGTCTATGCATTTTGTGAATTTGACTATGATATGTCTTGGTGATGACTGACTTTTTTTTAATTTAAGGGGATTTCTCTGTGCTTTTTGGATTTTAATGTCCGTGTCCTTCTCCAGATTAGCGAAGTTTCAGCTATAATTTGTTTGAACAAAACTTCTGACCCTTTATCTCTCTCTTCATGTTCTGGGACTCCTATGTTACCAATGTTATTACATTTTACTAAAGTTGCTGAGTTCCCTAAGTCTACCTTTGTAGTCCATTATCTTTCTTTCCCTCTTCTTTTAAACTTCATTATTTCCATGATTTTGTCTTCTAAATCACTGATTTGCTCCTCAGATTCATCCATCTCCATTTTTATGGCCTCCATTTGTGTTTGTATCTTGGTTATAGCATTTTTAATTTCAGCTTGAGTAAATTTTAGTTCTTTTATCTATGTACTAAGGAATTCTCTAGTGTCTTCTATGATTTTTTCAAGCCCAGCTAGTATCTTTATAATCGTTGTTTTAAATTCTAATCCAGACATCTTACTTATATCTGCATTAATTAAATACCTGGCTGTGAGTTGTACCTCATGCTCTTTCTTTTGGGATAAATCTGTCTCATCATTTTGTCCAGAAGAAAAAACGAGAGGCAAAAGAACAACAAAAGCAAACAAAAATACCAACCAAATACAAAACAAAAACAAAGCAAAAAAAAAAAAAGATAAATAAAAATACAAAACAAGAAAAACAAAAACACAAAACAAGACGATAAACAAAAAAACCTAAGTCCTGGGTGTGTTTCATTATTCTCGTTTAATAATTAAAAAATTTATAAAGGAATTGTAAAATATAAGAAAATTAATGAAAACAAAATTAAAAATAAAAGAAATAAAGAATAAAACCGTGGGGCACCTTGGTGGCTCAGCGGTTGAGCATCTCCCTTTGTCTCAGGGTGTTATCCTGGAGTCCTGGGATGGAGTCCCACATCAGGTTCCCTACAGGGAGCCTGCTTCTCTCTCTGCCTGTGTCTTTGCCTCTCTCTATGTGTCTTTCATGAATAAATAAATAAAATATTAACAACAACAAAAAAAGAATAAAAGTGAAAAGGAAGCTCCATCCCACTTCCCCTAGAGCTGAAGCTTTGCAGCACTGTAGGGTCAGTAAACTTGTGGGAACCAGTTGGTGCCGGTCTTCTGGGGGAGGGTCCTGCTGGCTGATTCTCAGGCTGACTTGTTTCAGTGGAAATGCTTCTTGCTCTAGGGCACTGGGGGACGGGTTTGGTGTACCAGGCCCTGGTCTCCTGTATGTGGCACTGCTTTGGTCTCTGAAGGCTTTCAGCCCAGAGGTCAGGATGAAGATGGGCTGTGTCCTACCTTCTAGCCATAGAGCTGGAAGTTCGTGCCCCCTACTCTTCAGTGAGGTCTCATAGAAAATCAAGCAATCACCCAATTTTTTCTCCAGTTTGTCTGAGCCTTTTTATCTCATGTGTGTGATCCAGTTTCCAAACTCCACATTTAAGGGACACACCTGTAGCTCGGACTAGCACTGTCCTTCCAGGGGAGGGTCTTATCACACTTGCTGCCCCTCCGATGAAAGGGGTCGCTTCACTTCATGGCAGTTTATAGCAGAAAGGCAACACCAAAGGCCTCTGGGCCCATAGGGCTTCCAGGCTCCTATGCCTGGGAATAGTGCAGTACCTTGGCACCACCCATTCTTCCTGTGACCTAGGGGATCCTCAGACCACCCTGTTACTCCTGAGATTCAGTCCTTCTTTGCCACTGAGCACCTTTAATCCAGGCACATCTGTCTCAATAGCAAACTTGAAAGTTCAGGTTTTGTGTCCCACCACTTCTAATATTTTGCAGTAGCTTATTTTTTAAGAGATACTTTCAAAATGATAGCGCACTTTATAATACATCGTGTCTGTAAAAAACTAGAAAACAGGTTGTTGGAAATTCTCTAAATAAATCTTGCTTTTTAAACACTATATTCTTGAAATATTTATATTATTTGATCCATGTATTTTATTATTTTCTTTCTCAATGGAATACAAACTAGCTTAAAAGCAAGGAATAGAATGAATCTTAAGATTCATCACCTGAAGCATGATAATCATCTCTCACTTTGCCTCAAGGAAGTTAAGTTTATGAAATGTAAGCTTCTTATCACTTTCCCTTTTTCCACTCATTTTATAAGTAATAACATAAAATGCAGTAAAATATTCAAATAATTGTACAAACCCTGCTGTATAAAGATAGCTAGCAGCAGTTGTATCGTTTGATGATTCAAAATGATCATCCATTAGCTAGAATATAACAATCAAATTTTAGTGTTAAAATAATAAAGAGAGTCAATGTTTGATCTATGAAAGTGTTGGCTGTAGAAAATTTAGCATATTGAAATGAATGTCAACGCATACGATTTTATTCCAATCCAACATTTTAACCCATTGGTTGAAAGTTTCATTGTTAAATAGTAAATCTATATTTAAAAAGAGGAAACTTCCTGGCATTTTGATTAGAATATGTATTATCCAACACGCTCCTGTTTTCAAGTGCCATGTGACAATACACTGTGGGTTTTGTATGCATGGAACACTTTGACTTGAGATCATTAGAAGCATGCGTACATAGAAAATACCTAACAAATGGTATAGCACAGAGACCCAATGACATGCCAGCTCCATGCATGCCAGCTGAATATCAGCCTTGATAGCAGATAAGATGTAAATATCTGCCTTATTAATTCTGAAATTAACATCATTAATGGCATGTGCCATAGATTGAATGCTTTTGTCTCACTCATATGTTGAAACCTAATCCCCCATGTGATGGAACGTGGAAGTGGAGCCTTCAGGAGGTACCCTGCTGAACAGGATTAGGGTCCTTATATAAAAGACCCCAGAGAGCAACCCTGCTGTTTGAGAGATGCCCATCTATGAATTAAGAAGGAGGTCCTCACCCAACACAGAATTAACCAAAACCTTCATCTTGGACTCCGAAGCCTCCAGAGCTATGAGAACTAAATTCCTGTGGCTTTTAAGCCACCTGGTCAATGGTTATTTTTGTTAAGCAGGCAAAGGCAGCATGATATTCATGTTTTTTTTTTTTCTTTAGGAATTAATTCATTATTACTGTGTGAACTTAAGTATAATTCCTTTCTAGTTGCAAAATGAATTTGATATAGTTTCCTGCATAATAGTCAAACAAGAAAACAGATTCTGAGAAATTATGGGACTTGGTTAATAGTAATCACAATTATCCAAAAACAAAGCAGACATAAAAATAAAATCTAATGAATTCATGCCCAATGCTCTTTCCATCTGTCTAAGAAAAGTGGTAGTTTAGTGGTAGCAATTTTTCTTATAATTATGCACACTTTAGATTTCTAACATGTAAAATTCTGTGTATACGTGAAGATCCATATTTACAATGAAATGTTCATTTCAAAACACGGAGAGTGCAGTAGTTAATTTTTTAAACTGTGAAGTTAGATTGCCTGGATTTCAAATCCTCTAAATATCATTTACTGTCTACTCTGATCTTGGTTAAATATTTATGTTTATCAAGGCCTCATTTTTCTCATCTGTGAAATAAGAGCAGTCATTTCCACCTAACAGGGTTGTTATTAAAAATAAGAGATAATTAGAAGCAGTTATCAAAGTGCCTTTCACATAGAAAATGCTCAGAAATTGTTGGCTACTATAGACTATTATTAATCTTCAATAATACAAAAGTATAAGCACTGAATATAGGAACTGTATTTGTGAAACTTATAATCAGTAGACTGGGTTAGAATCTGAGTCTTGCCAGTTATTAGCAATACAAACCTGAACAATTATTTTGCTTCTCTGGGTCTTGGTTTTCTTTTCTCTTAAACAGGCAAAGCAATGCTTGTCTGTCCAGGATTATTTTGAATATCAAATGAGTTAAGAATCATTACAGTATATTAAACTATAGAGCTTTATAAGATATAAAGTGAGAAACAAAAAGTTAGAATACTGGAAAACTACCGTAGCAATAGATTCCTTCTAAGCCACCTAAAATGACTTATAAATAAATTTTAGGGTGGTACAAATTTGAGATGACATTATAAAATCTTTACTCAACTTACCTAACTTAAATCAATATATTTCACTAACATCAACACCAAGAATTAAAAAAAATGAAGAGAAATAACACAACCAGAATAAGCACAAAACAAGCAGAATTTGCAAAGGAAATAAAACACAATTTTATGTTTCTGTCCCTACCACCCTCATTTCAACTCCTTAAAGTCTATTCGATGTGGATAATTTTCACTTGTCCCTGGATGGAAACTCTGGCAGGCCTATTGCTTTTCCCTCATTCTTGATAATAATTAGTCCTAATACTAAATTACATTTCAGTTTTATTTTGTAATGAGAACAAATAATGCCAGATTTTTTTAAACTCAGAACTTGATTTAGATATAAAATTTTTCTTCTTCCCTAGCTTGGAGCTAGTTGAAATTAATTTTGCATGGAAGAGAGAAATGGTATATCTTTTTGTTTTCTCCTTTTTCATTCTTTCCTCAGTTGTTTTTTGTTATCATTTAGCTGACTCTCAATTCCAAGTCAGGAGAAGGAGAAGGTATGATAGCGTTAGGGTTCTTAGCTAAGTAGCTTGGCTGGCCATCTCAAGCCAGGCCTAACAGGTAGTTAATATAGATTTATCCAGGGTGCTAGCTGCTGGGCACCTCCCAAACTTTCTTAGTTTGGAAAGTTATAATTCCTATCTTGAGTATTCACTCACAATTCCTCTGTGTCCAGTACTTTTTATGGAGGCTCTTACAGTTGAGGACACCTTGCTCCTCCGGGGCTCTAAGGAATACAAGCCAATGCAACTTCAAATGCAGCTTCAATGCAGCTTTCTTCTTGGAGATCAAATTTGGCCCATGTAAAACACTTACCTATCCTTTTCTCTAGCAACCTGATGGGATACACCTCTCAGAATGTGCCCACACCCCCTGGCTCTGCTACCAAAGCCAGCCCTATAAATTGCCCAGCTCAAAGTAATCCCTGGTCCATAATCTGTTTCAGCCTTCACACTTTTGTCAGGTACAAGTTTTTTCTTCTCCCTCAATTACAACAAGTAGGTCAATGTTTACCGAGTACATGAGCCTCATTAGGGGCTCATTCAACCACTCTGAGACTCACAGCAGGGCAATCCCTCCCTGCAAAGAAACCTTCTCCCTAGTCCAGTTACCCCCCCCTTTTATATATTTGAGCTCACTGTAGGTCCTTAAACCCTTTTCTTTTAAGTCTACATGAAAATATCTGCTTCATGTTCAGTGTTGATATCAATAATTGTACTCTAGACTTTCAGACACCAAAGAATGGCATCGTTTTACTTGTGGGTAATCCTGCAAGCCATACATCTAGAGTTGCTTGAAGGTGCTCAAGTAGTTCTTCAGTATGAAAGGCTGTGTCATAAACATAGCTTAGGCCATGTGTTTATCAAAGAAGCTCCCCTGCAAAAAAAGTATGATGTGAGCAGAGGGAGCTATCACAAGAACTAATTTTCTCATAAAGTACAGTTCAAAAGGTAGAAAGTTCAGTAGAGTTTTCCTGAGGGAATAGCAAAACGTATATATTTTATTCATAAGTCAAGTCTGTGTGGCCAAGTCAACCTTAGAGTACAAAGTGAACACTTGATTTTTTGTTTTTTTTAAAGGTTGTATTTATTTATTTGAGAGGGTGAGAGGGAGAGACGATGTGCACAAGCAGGGGGAATGACAGACAGGAGAGGGAGAAGCAGGAAGGCCATGGAGCAGAGAGCCTGACATGGGGCTCAATCCCAGGGTCCTGAGATCATGACCTGAGCCAAAGGCAAATGCTTAACCAACTGAGCCACCCAGGCACCCCTGAAATCTTGATTTTCTTTTCCAGTTCTAGAAGATAGGAATTAACATCCTTATTGCTGCTACCAAGAATATTTTATAGTACTTCAATAAGCTATCATGATTTTTTTTTAAGATTTTATTTATTCATTCATGAGAGACACACAGAGAGAGAGGCAGAGACACAGGCAAAGGGAGAGGCTGGCTCTATTCAGGGAGCCCGACGTGGGACTCGATCCCAGGACTCCAGGATCATGCCCCAGGCCGAAGGCAGGTGCTAAACCACTGACCCACCCAGGGATCCCCAGCTATCATGATTTTAGAAAGAACTTTTCAGTCAATGCACTTGCCTTGATGCACTAATTGTTACTTATATCTTTTATCATATGTTTCACAGAAGAACATGTGCAGGGCAGTATTAGAGAATAGTTATAACAATAACATAACTATGCTTAGAAACAACGTGTGCTTTGTGAATGTGTGTGAGACTGGGGGTAAACGTCTCAGATTTCCTACCTTGGACATGCATTAAAAAATGGGATTTCTAAATGGGAATGATGAATATGCAGACACAGAAAAGATTTGATTTATATGGATCTGGTCTCAATTTTTCATATGAAGCACCAGGGGACTGAAAAAATACCCCTCCTTTGTCAAATCATGAAGGCAGCATATGGTAAGGGATGTTTCTTAAAACTACTGAAGCCTAACTCTGAAATTCAATGCCTTCCCAAGATTAAGAAGTTACAGTGATTGTAGTAATGGTAAAGTCTCTAGCATGAGTCTAGGAAGGTTTTTTCTAACACATCTGCTCACTTAGACATCAAATAATAACATCCAAATCCTCTTCTGTGAAAAAAAACCTAGGAATTACGGAATGGAGGAAGAGATTGGGAATGTGAGGTGTACTTTTGACTGTGATTGCTTTAGGAACCTAGGTGCAATAATGTGTAATAGAAGAGTTTTACAAAACTGAGGACAAAAAAAAAAAAAAAACTGAGGACAAGAAAAATAAAACAAATCTTCTGCAAGTAGTTAGCTTCCCCTCCAGTTCTTTCTACAAATGGTTATAATCCCAGAAAGGCCAGAATCTGTGAGAGATGAGCTCTATGAACACACCTATATTGGTGACAATAAATCTGCACTTTTCTTGAGCAGGAAAGTGCACATAAGAAGTGGAACATGCTTTTACTTTTGTAGCCCGGCCATGATTTTCTTGAAGAGAAACTTGACTGTTTCCTCAGACTAGATTTTACATTCCAAGTGCCAGGCCAGCCCCTTGTCTTTCACTTCTACTTTTAATTACTTAATTCAAAAACTGTTTCCAATCAAATGGGAGACTGAAAGTAAGTAGTTCAGATAGGTGAGGATTGAACATTAGAGATCAACCTTGCAGAGGGAATGACTCCTAGAAGCTCTCTTTTCCTTAATAAAATCTCAGCTTTCCTTAAAATCCTTTCCCAAATTTGAATTAGTCAATATGGAAACAATCAGAGCAGTCTTCATCAAGTGAGGAACTTCAATTATTATTTTTCCGTTTGGCCTTCTTTTGATGTGGCCAAGTATCAAGAAGAGATACAGACCTTGAGAATGGAAAAACCCAGCAGAAACAGGAGGCAGCAAGGATTTGCATTTTTTGTTTATTTATGCTTGCTTTCGCTTTTGTTTTGCATGTTTTGTTCCTGAAATAAAGGATTGTGTTTTCATTGTTTCTCAGTAAAAAAAAAATGCAAAGGAAAGGCAGAAAGAAATATCCAGATAACCACTGACAGAGAACTTCAGGACTCAGAACTGAAACTTGGTTCCCCCTGTGACATGTAACTAGAGAGTAATAGTAATCTTTATCAAGAAAACAAAGCAGACAGAAGCACTACATCATGTAGTTGGCTCTCTGCATCTATGTCGTGGCCATTTGATAAAATCGTATCGTTTAACCACAGTGTTATATGCAGTTCTATTAAAGGAATTCTTTACTTTTCATAGCAAGCTTGATTAAAGCAAACAAAAATCATGTTACAGAAACTCCCAAGAATCCGCAGAGACTTTCCATCATCCGAGACAGGGATTAGTTTGACTGGCTAACATAAGTAGTTCAGCCTTACCAACACATGCCCTCAATCACAATTTAAACTTTTTCATTGCTTTAAAAATATTTCTACTGAATTATTATGGTTCTTGCATGGGTGAAATAGCAAACAGCTGTGAAAAAATAATTGCATTCCTTTCAGAGTTCAGACTTTCTCTTGGCTTTGATCTTAAATGATCAAACCCTTGAAGAGGACATGTGCAAATATTTTAGACCTAATATATAATATCCAGTTTCTTCTTAAAAGAGAAGAAGAAATTAATGGATAACATTCTATACAATTATTTTATAGTCCTTAAAACTAATAAAATAGCCAAGCGATTCTTTTTGAAACTATTGTTACAAGGCAGGAGTGTATTATAGCAATAGTTTCATTTTGATGATTAAACCTTGTAAAAAATTTAGATCTGGTTTCTGTTCTCAGAAGACGGAATTTGACTTCTCTACACTATTTGATTTATTTATTCATGTTATCTTGGTTCTTTCAAAGTGAAGGTGAACAAGGTCGTGTTACTCTGGTTAACATAGGTGATGAAATATTCTAAGTATACACAGTTGAATGAGAAAAAAAAAAGAAAAATGTCTCTGCAGGTCTCATAAAGAATTCAGACATCTGTCAGGACAGAAGAGTAACTTGGTTGTTATTATGACACAGCATGTGTATGTTGGTTGTTTCCTCCCTGCTAAAGATTACTGACATTTATTCCAAACTCAAGCTCTACCATGAGCTCCAATCATGCTCCTTTGTCATTTTCTAGCTTAAGGCATACCTGGATACCTTGGATATTATTCTCAGACCTTGCAGCTGGCTACTTAATACATGAGTGCCATTGGTTTCTGCTCCAACTTCTCTAATAAGCTATAAACCTGAAGTGTGGCAATCTTACGCTGGAAGACATAGTGGCCTATTTTTAGAGAATTGTACATAGCTGATTTGCCATCACATGTGCTTTCTAAAATGGGGGTGGTCTTATACCACCATAGTCTTCTTGTTATGAACACCAAGTAAATACTTTAAATAAAGTGTAGGCTTTAATTAATAACATTGTATCCCTATTGATTCATTTTTTTTTAAGATTTTATTTATTTATCCATGAGAGATACAGAGAGAGAGAGAGAGAGAAGCACAGACACAGGCAGATGGAGAAGCAGGCTCCATGCAGGGAGCCTGACATGGGACTCGATCCTGGGTCTCCAGGATCAGGCCCTGGGCTGAAGGCAGGTGCTAAACCGCTGACCACCCGGGCTGCCCTGATTCATTAGACAATGGACCACACTCATGAAAAATATTAATAGGGAAAACTGTGTGTAGGGTATATGAGAACTCTATGTACTGTTTTTTTCAATGTTTCTGCAAATCTAAAACTGTCCTAAAATGAAACCTATTAATAAAATACATCATCACATGAAAAAATAGGTCACTGACTAGAAGTTATTTGCAATGTAAACAGCTAACAGTGAGTTAGTATCCAAAGTGTTAAACAGGCAGGGAGAATGGTAGAGGCAGAGAGAGAAGAGAGAGAAAGAAGAGAAGAGAAAGAGAGAAGAGAAAGAAGAGAAGAGAAGAGAAGAGAAGAGAAGAGAAGAGAAGAGAAGAGAAGAGAAGAGAAGAGAAGAGAAGAGAAAGGAGGGGAGGGGAGGGGAGGGGAGGAGAGGAGAGGAGAGGAGAGGAGGAGAGGAGAGGAGAGGAGAGGAGAGAAAAGAAGAGATGGAGAAAGAAAATCTACCAACCAAGAAGGAAGAAAAACAACTTTAAAAAAAATGAGGAAAAATGAGGAAAATTTGCACTGAGTAAATTGCCTGCTCTCATGCAACCCTATGGGATTATAAATGGTAAAATTACTTTACAGAGCAATTTGACCATATCAAGAAATTTTGAATGTAGTCTTACTCTATGACCCTAGACTTCTACCTCACGTGTGCATAGGAGCTATATACATAACATTTATTATGTCATTATTTGTAACATTTGGAAATAACCCACATGGCTTACTACAATGGAAAGCAAAACTGTGTTATATTCACAAAATAAAATATTATGCCAAAATTAAAATGAATAAACTAGGATTGCATATCAATGGGAATAAATCAAACCTCATAAATTAAAGTCACACCAACTGGGAAAGTAGCTCATCAACATAATTAGATTGAGATACTTTGTCAAAGATCAAAATGGAAAATGATGTTATAGTTTACTTACATAAACAAAGGGATTACAGTTAGGGGAAAGACATCAAAGTCATAATTAGGAATACCTCTGGAGAGGGAGAAAAGGACATAAAAAAATGAAATTTGAAAAAAGTAAAAGGCTTTGATCTATTTTATTTTTTCAACAAAAAGTTCCAAAGTGAATTTGATAAAGTTGTCATAATAAGAGAAAAATAAGTAAAATATTAAGAGAAAAATAGTATGTGATTTTTGTGTTTTATTATTTACCATATTTCTGTATATTAATATATGATCCAATTATATATTATAAGTATTGATAATAAATTTTAGCAGTTTTTGTGTAAAAACATACCAATTTTCACAATAATTTATACAGTAGATACATTTTTTAAATTTTTCTTTTGTTTACATAAAGCTCTCTTTTTTTAATTGAAGCATAATCAACATACAATGTTATGTTAGTTTCAGGTGTACAAAATATAGATCCAACAATTCTATACATTACTCAGTGCTCATCAAGATAAGTGTAGTTATCCTGTCTCTATGGTGACATAGTGCATTATTGTATACATATTATATATATATATATAATACACCATAGTGTATTATTACAATTGACTATATTCCCTATGTTGTACTTTTCATCTCTGTGCCTTATTTGTGTTATAACTAGAAATTTGTACCTTTTAATCCTCTGTTTCACCCTCCCCAAACTGACTTCCCCTCTGGCAATCACCAGTTTGTTCTCTGTATTTAAGAGTCTGTTTTTATCTGTTTGTGTGTTTGTTTTGTTTTAGATTTCACATGTAAGTGAAATCATATGGTATTTGTCTTCTCTGCCTGACTTATTTCATTTAGCGTAATACTGTCTAGGTCCACCTGTGCTGTCACAAATGGCAAGATTGCATTATTTTTTATGGCTTAGTAATATTCCATTATAGATATAATATATATACCACATATATATAATATATAATATAATATATATACCACATCATTCTTTAATTATGTTTTTATTTTAATTTCAGTATAGTTAACATACAGTGTTATATTAGTTTCAGGTGTACAACATAGTGATTCATTAATTCTATATATCATTAGTTCTCATGAGGGTAAGCATAGTCTTAATCTCCATCACCTATTTCAGCCATCCTCCCACCCATCTCTTCTCAGATATGCTTTATTTGAAAAGAGTATCCCCAGTTAAAGTTATTATTGATATTTTTAACAAGAACATTTTTTACTTAAAGCATACTTCAGAATACATGGTTATTAAAGATATATATAACATTCCAGCCAAGAAAAATAGAATACACATTTTCTTCAAATGTACACAGAAAAATCCCCTGGTTAAATTATAAAAAAGAGGCTTAACAAATACTACAAATTTAAGAAAACTGAAATCATACGAAGTATATTTTCCAACCACAATGGTACAAAACTAAAGATCAACAGTTAAATAAAGCTGGAAAATCTACAATGTAAATATTAAATATTTAATATATAAACATAAACAACATACTACTGCACAAGCAATGAGCCAAATAAGAAATCAAATGGCAAGTCATAATATGTATCAAAACAAAAGAAAAAGAAAACACAATATTCCGAAAACTATAGGATGCAGCAAAAGCAGATGTTAGATTGAAATTTATGCTATAAGTGGTTGTATTAAGGAAAAAAGTACAAATAAGCATTTAACATTACACTTAGGAAACTAGAAAAAAAAAAAGAAACTTAGCTGACGTTTAGTAGAGGGAGGAAATAACAAAGAAAAATCAGAAAAAAATAAGAGACCAGAATAAACAATAACATAATATTGAAAGTAATGATCAGTGTCTTCAAAGAAATAAATAAAATTGGTAAAGCTTTAACTACATTAAAAAAAAAGAGAAAAGGGACACCTGGGTGGTTCAGTGGTTTGGTGCCTGCCTTCAGCCCAGAGCATGATCCTGGAGACCTCGGACAGAGTCGCGCTCCCTTCAAGGAGCCTGCTTCTCTCTCTGACTGTGTCTCTGCCTCTCTCTCTGTGACTCTCATGAAAAAATAAATAAAATCTTTAAAAAAAAAATAAAGAAGACTCAAAAAACAAAATGAGAAATGGAAAACAATATAACAGAAAACCAGAGAAATGCATACTGTGGTAACAGATTATGATAATTATCAACAAACAAATCAGACAACTTAGAAAATAAAACAGATAATTGCAAAAAATTGAACAAGTTATCATGATTGAATCACAAATCTTAAATTCAAGAAATAAGGATTCTTCTTAGACCATAACAAGAATGAAAGTTGAATTTCAAATCAAAACTCTCCCAGCACAGAAAGCCCAAGACCACCTGGTTTCATTAGTGAATGCTAACAAACATTAAAATTAATAATAATAATAATAATAATAATATAAATGATTTAAATATCACAAATAATGGAATAGAGGAAACACATTCAAAATCAATCCATGAGGCTAGTGCTACCCTCGTTCCAAAGCAAGATGAAAACATACAAGAACAAAAATTTCTAGTATGTCCAATGTAAGTATCGCTACTTCAGCTTTCTTTTGACATCCATTTACATGAAAATATTTCTCCATCTCTACACTTTAAATCTCGGGGTATCTTTAGGTCTAAAATGAGTCCTTGTAGGAAGCATATAGATGGATATATTTTTTTAATCCATTCTGAAACCCCATGTCTTTTGATTGACGTGTTTAGTCAATTTACATTCAAGGTAATTATTGATAGCTATGTATTTATTGCCATTTTATTACTTGTTTTGTTGCTGTTTCTGGAAATTTTCCTTGATCAAGAAAGGATCACTTTTGTCACTTTTGGACTTTCCTTCCCACTGAAAGAGCCTCCTGTAATATTTCTTGCAGGGTTGGTTTACTGATCATGAACTCTGTTAGCTGGTGTTTGTCTGGTAAACTATTCTTCTATTCTGAATGAGAGTCTTGCTGGACAGAGTATTCTTGGCTGCAGATTTTTTCACATTCAACATTTTGAATATATCATACCGCTCTCTTCTGGCTTGCCAAGTTTCTGTTGAGAAATCTCCAGCTAGCCTTATAGGCTTTTTCTTTGTAAGTTAAAGACTTATTTTGTCTTGTTGCTTTTAATACTTTTTCTTTATCACTAAATTTTGTAGATTTAATTATAATATGTCTTGGTGTTACTCTGCTTTTCTTGGGAATTCTCTGTGCCTCTTTGATTTTTTTAAGCTTTGTTTTGTTTTGTTTTTTTAATTTATTCATGAGAGACAAAGAGAGAAAGGCAGAGATATAGGCAGAAGGGGAAGCAGGCTCCTTTCAGGAAGCCCGATGTCTGGGGTCCCTGAGCCAAAGGCAGATGCTCAACTGCTGAGCCCCCCAGGTGTCCCCATGCCTCCTTGATTTTAATGTCTGTTTCCTTCCCCAGATTAGGGAAGTTTTCTGGTATTATTTTTCGAAATAATATTCTGCCCCCTTTTTTCTCTTCTATTTCCAGGACTTCTGTATTACAAATATTTTTGTGTTTGATGGAATCACTAAGTTTCCTAAGTCTATTCTTGGTTACAGAATTCTCCTTTCTTTTCAGCTTCGTTATTTTCCATTATTTTATCTTCTAGGTCACTAAATCATTCCTCTTTTCCTTCCAGCCCACTGTTCATTACATTAAGCCTGTTTCCAATCTTATTTATCGAATTCTTCATTTCTGATCATTTAAAAACTTTTTTTATCTCTGTGGTAAGGGTCTCATTGATATCTTCTATTTTTTTTTTCCTTAAGCCCAATGAGTATCCTTATGCTTATTATTGTTGCTTTAAATTCTCCATCAGACATGTTACTTATATATGTTTTGCTTAGATTTCTGTCCATGGCTTTATTTTTTTCTTTCAATTGGGATAAATTCCTCCATACTGGCATTTTGTCTAAGTCTCTGCCTTCTTCTCTGTATTAGCAAAGCCAGTTATAACTCCTATTCCTAAAAGTAATGGTCTTGTAAAGAAGATGTCATGTAGTGCCCAGGGCCTGGGACTTATTAGGGAGTGTCTCTGGCATGTGCTGTGTGAGCTCTGCTGTTGTGTTGTGCTTTGTCCTTCAGGCCAGTCATCTGCAGAGGCTTTCCTTCCTTGCTGTGGGCAGTTTTTGGTCCCTGTCTTGAATGTGGTGAGTTTTAAGTAGGTGCATCCAGTCTATTTGTGAAATGAGACTCGACACAAACCACTAGAAATGAGGCTGTGTAGAACTCTTTCGTTGGAAGATGTGGTGTGGGCAAGTGATTATACTGGTCTTCTGGGGGAAGGATCTGCCATGCTGAGACTGAAGCAAGGTTGACCAAGAAGGGCAGCTCCAGAGGAGCATGACGTGGGGGTGTTTTTTTTTTTTTTAATAAGCTAATCAGGCAGCCAGTGAACTTTGCCTCCCAGGGACGCTCTCCAAGACTCATGAATAATCTCCCCACTGTGTGCACCAGAGTTTGTTCAGATCACTGTTTCCAAGGTGTCTGTCCCTAAGTTGTTTGCCTGCCTTCTCTTCAGGAGCAGGGAAGTGCCCTTTAGGCTTTATCTCAGTGAAAGCAGATGACCTTTAAAACCTAACTCTGGGAAAGGAACTAGGGGTGGTGGAAGGGGAGGAGGGTGGGGGGTGGGGGTGAATGGGTGACGAGCAGTGAGAGGGCACTTGACGGGATGAGCGCTGGGTGTTATTCTGTATGTCGGCAAATTGAACACAAATAAAAAATAAATTTATTATTAAAAATAAATAAATAAATAAAACTCTAGGCTTTAAACCCCACTGGTCCCAAGAACTCATTTTCCAAGTCAATGACTTTGGGGAAATGTTTTCCGTGTGTGTTCCTCTGTGTGCTCTTCTCTCTCTCTCCCTCTTCTCTGAGACCATGACTCCCTACTCTCCACAACACCTGTGATCTGTTTCTCTTTTAAACCTCATCTGTACGCTTCCTACCATCTTCAATCTGGCCTATTCTCTTCCTTTAGTTGTGAAGTCTGTCAGTCCTCAGGTCTATTTCTGGGGTATTTAGGGTGATTTGATAGTTTTCTAGATGGGTTCATGAATGAGGTGAGCCTAGGCTCTTCCTCATTTGCCACCATGTTTCATAAATGTGGACACTGAGTAAAAAAAAATAAAAAGTAAACTGGAATTTAGTTTCTTTAGTTTCTTAAAATTGTTTTGAATATAACATTAGGTAAAGGTATAATAAATATGTCAATCTTAAGCTTCTTTGAAGTAGTTAAATCAGAGCAAGGAGAGAAGTTTAATAAGGTGTTTTTATTTTTTTCATAGACCTATTTAATTTTAATTGTGCAGTAATGTGCTGAGTATCAAGGCTTGAAACTTATGAAAATTAAATTGGAAGTTATCTTGGAAGAAGCCTTTAACATATGAAATATACTATAGTAAATATACAGAATTTTTAAAAAATTGCCATTTAGAAAATTATTAATTTACACATGTGAAACATGGCTATATTATGAAATATGGCTAGCATTCCCTAGCATGACTCTTTCTCTTTGAACAACATGAAACAATATATTCAAAAGAGTAGCTGCATTGGTGATATATTTAAGCTGATATTCTAATTTTTAAAGAAATGAGCTATGTACATTTTGTATTTGTATTTCATTTTTCCTTCCAAGAAAATATTAAGGAAGATGAAAACTAATGGACCATGTCAACATTAACTCTAGTCTGTGAAATATGTAAAAAATAAAATAAGAAAAAATGAATGAAACATATTATTTTTGTCATATTTCTTTGACTTTCGGTTAGAGTTTTCATGATTGAGTGTAGTTTAATAGCCAGATGAATAAGTGAATGTAATCTCCTCTTGTTTTAATATAAATATAATACATAATGTGAACTTTAAGGACTAATTTCTGAATTTTGGGTAGAGTTAGTGGATTAATATGTGATGCTTAGTAAAGCAGTTAATTTCATTAATTCCATGATCACATTATACATCCTCAAGTGTGAATCACTTAGTAAACATTTTATTACTATTGATGAAAAAACGAGTAAGACAGTGTACCCCACTGCCAGTTTTCACTAGGAAAAATAAGTCATGACAAAAAGAGGAACAATACTTTGAAAGAACATAGTGAAAAATGAAGGAGAGGAAAACCTTTCCTTTTTTTCCCTTCTAAGTTCTTTGGCTGGTCTAATAATTATATTGACATAAGACAGATTAACAGTAGAAAGACAAATTGAATTTGTCAAACAGAGAGATTTGGACTTGGGGTAACTAGTGAAGAAGTAGCAAAGTTTGTTTATATAGCCATTGGAACCCCAAATTCCCTAACTCTGGCAATAAGGATTCTATACACCCCAGGTGCAGGAAGGATACCCTTCATATTTATTTATTTTAATTTATTTCCCATTTTTAGGAGGACAAAGTGGTTCAGATTGTTTTTATTGCACTACCTGTTTCTTAATTAACTTTAATTAAAAGCAATCAATATGCGAATCTATATGTATATTTTAGAGTTGTGTATTATGATCTCCTTCAGAATCATATAGACCTGAAAGATGAAGGGTGTCTAAAATCAATTTTATGTATATCTTAGAAATTTGGATAATGGGAAAGAGAAAGATCACTTTTATGAATTTCAAACTGGAGATACACCTGTTAATGTTCTAGTAGTAACTCAGAACCTGTGGATACTCACTCCTGGGAGAACAGCTCATTTATTCATTGCTTCACTTAATATATATCATAAACAAAACAATTGTGTTGGTAAAGTCTTGACAACGAACTGCTTGTAATTTTTGTAGGAAATGGGTAAAACCACACTTTGTCCTGATATTGCCTTGGGGAAATACAAAGTCCAGTAATGGAGAGACAAATTGCTGTAGAGACTGAAAGAAGACCTACAGAAACTTTTCTGAGGCTGAGACCTAAAGTCTGGTGGAAATGGCCAAGCAAAGACATGAGTGGAATATGTGCGTGCATGTGTGTGTGTGTGTGTGAGAGAGAGAGAGAGAGTTGACTTGAGCTGCAAGTTTTAAAAAGTGACCTCTTTTCTTTATTGCTAAGGCACTGAATCATAGAGTAGGGTGAAAGCTATTGTACAAGCCCATGAATCTCTATATATATGCATACCAACTACCCATAGGACAAATAGTATGTCTTTGGATCTTTTATATTTTTAACTGTATGTAATAAAATGCAAATGTATTAAATTTTATTGCTGAAATGAGAGTAACCATTTTTCCCTGAAATGGACACTAAAAGATCAATGACTATGAGGAATAGGGACACATAATTTTGAAGTTCAGAATCTTTCTCTGTGTTGAAAATATGGAGAATCTCTGATCGACAGCATCAATATCCAATTTGGTAAACTTAAAGCTGTGCTGAAGTATCATTAGCCATTCTCCAAGGTTTTCTAAAACCCCAACAATACCTGATAATATGGTAAAATACATACCTTCATACAAATTTGGATCATTTTTTGCAGGTTAAGTAGTCAAAATATGTTAAACATATTAAACTCTATGAGATCAAGATGATGAACAGCATTCTTTGAAATTCATTTTTAGTTGCACGATTATGGACAAAATTATATAGAATTAATCGCAGCAAAGATAGGTAAGCAGTGATAACGTGACTAGAACATGGTGGAAGAGAAGATGTCTAGAAAAGTGGAATCCAATATTTATTTAGAAAAAAATAAAATAGCATAGCCACCTTTGGCAACTGCAGAAAGTAAAGGGCAGATATGTTTCAGATGATTACAGGTTTTCTAACCTGAGAAACTTGGACCATCAAGGTGGGCCAATTTTTAAGAAAGACCCTTGCCTGACTTCGAGTCAAATAGATAACAAAAAAAGAAAAGAAAATTGCAAATGTGCCAATTCCATAAATATGAGGCAAACTGCAGGAGACAGTTCCATGATAAACCCGCTGGAAGATCAATTTTAGCATTTGGGACATAAAGTTACGAGATACTGAAACAAGAACGTCGGTTAAAAAGTGTTGATATAGATGAACTTTGACAGTCTTCCTCCCTCACATTTTACTGTTATTCTTTTCTTTTTCAGTGGATACATTGGCCTGATTTACCATGAGACCAGCTTTGCCTGCTTTCTATACTTGCTGCCTTTTTCAGGATAACTTCAAAATAGTAAGCTTCAAACAATGGCTTTGGTGACAGAGGCTTTTAAGAGTTTTGATGACACATATTGTAATCAGCTAAGCAATTTTAAGTCACACCTGGGGAAAAAAGTCACTGAGTATCCTAAGACTACGTCCTTCATGGATCCTGCAGGGATTTTAATAGGAAAAAGCATGGTGTTCTTTGTCCTTGAATAAGTTTTGGGTAAGCAATTGTCAAAAAGAAAAAGTTGACAATTGAGAATCTTGGAGTGTGTTGAAAGGCCCCCTTTCAGTCAAGAAGTAGGAACTAATCTGAAAGCCATATGTCCACTTTTTATACACAGATTCACTTGTAGAACATCCTTGGAGTCCTTATTCACCATCCAATGTACTAAAGACAGAAGTTATATATATATATATATATATATATATATATATATATATATATATATATATATATATATAATTGCGACTTACATGTAGAAATGTCTGCTGACCTTATTTTTGCAAGGTCACAAACGACCATACTTAATTTTGTCATCCTGACATACCTGGGGTTCCAGCTTTGCTCAGCATCCAGCACATCTCTTGTGATTACTGAATCTAATAATAAGCAAAATCATCCCAGATGGAATTAGAGATGCAGAACTAATCATTTAAAAAGTATATTCTTCCCTTTGGTATGATTTTAATCTTTACTTTCTATGCAAAATCAAGTTTATTTCAGAAAATAATAAGGATGTGGATGGCTCATTTGCAGTTTTCAAATTTGGAGAACACAGTAATACTTGTAGATCCAAGGAGAAACAGTTTGGTCCTTCATATGTAGTATTATAATCGACATTTTAAGTATTAATCAAAACCCCAATACTTTTTAATGACCTTTTCAGATATTGCAATCAGAATCAAAGGTTATTTCTTCATTAGAAAGGTGATAGTTTTTAAACAGGATGATAGGAGCTGGATGAAGAGAAGGCCAATCATCGTAAAATAAGCCAGACAATTAAAGAAATGGCAACATTATGCTCTATCAATTGGATGATTTTTAACACAATTTTAGAACAGAAATACTGATAATTGGGCAAATTTCATTTAATCGTTATATTTTTAGAAAATGCAAAGAAAATAAATACCATTGAGGTTGGATTATGAATATACTTATAAAATTTGCTCCATTTGTTGTCTTACAGAAAACTAAAAAATAGTTGTAATATCTAAGAGGTTAACAATGACAAGAGAACTGAAAAATCAAACATAAAAAAATTAAAACAAAAGGTATATTTAGTTTTGTTCTCTTGTCACTACTGCAGCCTCTGCTTTGCATTTATTTAGGCCTTTTCACAGTATTTATGATGGTTTCATCACCATCATTAAGCAACCCTATCGGACCTTTTAACTTTAGTCCACTGACTTCTTTTAACTTCTAAAACAGAATACTTTTCAAAATGTCCTCACTCTCCTCATTTTGCTTCTCTCTTAAAGATTTTAGGAGGATGTATTAAGCAGACACAAATAATAATAGGTGATTATAAATTAAAACAACATATGGCAAATTATTTTCTTCACTGTACACTTAGAGTGAGACAGAGTGTCATTAAGATACTTTATTTTGGTTGTTAGATTATAAAATTGTTTAACAACACAGGAATTCCCCACTCAATATTATGATATATTATAGAATGAATAATTCAGTTTTATTTCACTCCTAAGACTCAGCATAAGGTATCAATTTGCTATCACAGAAAAATGTGATTTCCTTTGGGTTGAGTAATATGTAACAAAATTTGATGGTTCTAATTTTTTCTGAGATGATTACTCATTTAGTCATTAATGATGGTTTGAAGAAGATTGTCTCACTTTGAATTTGACAGCCCCATATTAAGTAAAGTTCTAACAGAAACATCCCAGCATTGACAGTCAGAACTACAATCAACAAGTTCACAAAGATTGCTTTAAGTCAACTTTGTTCCTCCAATCCATTACTCTTATCAGTGTCTTTTCACATCAAAATCCATCCATATCAATATTATTTAAGGCTATGTTTTGAGGCATACAAATGCCTCATTTGTACAAGAATTTTGATACTTATCGCCCATAATTCCAAAACTCTACAATCTAAGTGTCTTTTGCCCTGTATTTTGTCTCATTTTGTTTTTTTCAAAGGTGTATGGTGATATCTGGAAAGTTAAATCATTTTATCTAAGGTCAAACAACCAAAAATTCAGATTCATGAATCTCAGCAGGTAGTGGCAACATCATTTATTTAGCATTCCCTGTTGATATGCTCCAATATGGATTAACAAAACCTTAACATTTTAGAGTCACAAAGCACTCATCAGTGATTCATCCTTGTTGATTCTATACAGGAGCTCATACAGAAGCACACTGGGGGATTTTTGTATAGCCCCAGTAATTTTTCAGAGCAAATAAATCCATTGGGTGTTTTGTTTTGTTTTCCCACTCCACAAAATAAAGTGGTTAATAGGTTTCAACATATAATGGGAAACTATCAACAAGTACATCTTTGGGTAGATAACATTTTTCTCTATATAAGAAAATTCCATTTATATCATACCCCAATAATTATAAATCTATAACAAAAAATACATGAGTAAAACTAAACAACAATAAAACCTATTATTTAATTCTTTCTCTGAATAGATATAAAATTGATGCTTAATCATCCTTATTAACACTCCATTGCATTCTAGGTTCAATACTTATGTGGAGAGAACAAAGACCTGTCAGAATGATCTGAGGCATTACAACACCCTGAACTCAGTTTTACTCGACTCAAGTAGAATTAAGTTCATCATTATTTTCCCATTATTTAGGGAGGTTTTATTGTATGATGATTTTTGGAAGTTATGTTCTACACATATTTTTGTAGACCAAACTGTTGATCAAGATATGAAACAAGATACTACATTTACCAAATATTTGTCATAAATCAGCTTATATGGATTACAAGAAATTGTCCCCAAAATGTCACAGTCATATTTCAAAGCAGAAGTAAAAGTGCTTTTCAGTTAACTAATTGCTGATCAGGAGATTTGAGGATTATTCTCTTCTTTACTGGCATCCTCTAAATGAATTTGAATTTTTTTCTAATTCCTTTTAAAGTTGCTTGTTTCCAGTCCCACCTCAATGGCTTTGATACTATGAGAATCTTCTGAACAGATTAATAGCTTCAAAGGTGAGAAAAACAATAAAGAAACTTGCAGTCATTCTGCTAGTTTACTAAGATTAAATCTTCATTTCTAGAGTCATTCATTTAGCTATGTTTTTAGACTACACAAAGTAGCCTACATTACCAATATATTACTCCAAAAGTCTGATCTTTCAAGGCACTGAATTGTGGTTAGTCTTCTAATTTTTGCATGTGTGCTCCTGCAGCTGCCTACAATTCCAAAATACAGACTTCTTAGAAAGAAAATTAAAGACCTTTCTTTCAATTAAATTTTTTAAGTTAAAACAAGAAAAACAGAAGTAACTGACTATTTTGAAACAGGCATCTAAGTGTAAGTTGTTAAATATTAGTCATATTATACTTTACAATCATTACAATTATTATTTAAATGTGTTGCTCTGGTTAGTATTACAAATCAAGATGATTCATATGTTTATATATTCATTTTCTACCACATAGTCTCCATAAAGGCAGGAACTTCTGACTATGTCATTTACTGTAGATCTCCCAACACCATTAACATTGTCTGATATGGGGGGTCCCTGGGTGGCCCAGCAGTTTAGCACCGGCCTTTGGCCCAGGGAGTCATCCTGGAGTCCCAGGATCAAGTCCCACATTGGGTTCCCTGCATGGAGCCTCCTTCTCCCTCTGCCTATATCTCTGCCTCTCTCTCTCTCTCTCTCATGAATAAATAAAATCTTTAAACAACAACAACAGCAAACATAGTCTGATATGTGGTAGGTATTCAAAAAATATTTGTAAAATAAATTTATAAATCATTTTTCGATATATCCTGTTTGTCAATTTAAGCAATTAAATCATTACTTCCTGAATCCCTCCTTCTCAAACTCTTTCTCTTCCCATAGTGAATGGGAAGTTGTTTTTGTCCCACGCAACAGATTGGTCCTTCACAATGACTTCACTATCTCTACTTCATTGTTTTAAGTCTTGTGAGCATTTTTTTTTTTTTTTTGGTGAACAAATTTTCTTAATCTTTACTTCCAAAGCCATTCCACACTCCACAGAGTAAACCTTAAAATCTGATACTGAGGTGGCTACAAATTCCTATCCAAGTTTTATTACCAGCTACCCCCTCCTATCTATACATAGTATGAATACCCAGATCAAACTGTTAGGTAGAAGCCAACTCTGAGGTAGAGTTCCTAGTCCTTGAAGGAGGGAATAATAGAGAGGGGGGAGCTGGAGGCAAGGATGATGATAAATAGGTTATGCATTAGAAGCCAGTAGGGGAAGGGATGGGGGGTACAACATCTTGACCTTGTGGCTTCCAAGACCTTATGGCTGACAGACCAAGAGCCACAGGTGCAGAACATGCACTCTCCTCTTCATCTCTGCCCCAGGGAAACCCTAGACTCATCATAATGCATATGCATCGCAATGATAACCTCCTCCACCCCCCATGCAGGAGAGTTCTAGTATAAACTTTGTAGGATCAAAAACTCCCCCTCTCGATCTGTGGGAGGAGTCCCCTACATGAATAGAAATAGTCTCCATTAGAGACTACTCCACGGTAGGTCAGGGCTCCTCACATCTCAGAAAGGATCCAATAATATCCAATCCCAAAACAACCTAGGGACCTGTTCCAGAGAGTGAACTTTCCACTATAATAAACTGCTTTGTGCTTGCTACTTTCCTTGGCTGTCTTTATTCCAGGGGAGATGCTCTTGTAAATCTTTTCATGGGGAGTCGAAGAATGGAGACCTCCATTCACTCAATGAAGATTGTCCCACTGGTAACAAAACTTCTCATGGAGAGTTAACCATCTATTTCTCTGTCTTGGGGTTCACTGAATTTTTCTTCCGCCATATTCAAATAGTTGTGAAGCCCGATGAATGACATTTTCTTTATTTTGACAATTGATTTTCCATTTTTTCTCTTATTTTTATTCTCTATTTAGATTCCTTTGCCATGTTTTCCTTTGATTTTCTAATCTTTTAATTTTACACATATATTGATCTTAGCTGATCAATATATTGATCATACTGATAAATTCCAGATGCAGTCATCTCCTAGTTATTTATATTAACTGCTTTCTTTGCTTTTAAAAAACAAAACAAAAACAAAACAAAACAAAACTCCCATTTTCTAGTTTTTCTGCATTCTTAATAATGTGTTAATTGTACTGGACATCATTAGTAGTACATGATAAGGAATCTATATTATGTTGCTTCCTCCTGAAAAATGCTGAGTTTTATTCAATAAACTTGTGTAATTTTGGTTTTAAATTTTGTTGGATAAATTTGTGGAAAAGCCAACATTTCCCAAAGCACTACAAATTGTCAAAACTCAATTTCAAATACCTGCAAGTCTTTTTAAGGTTGGTTTTAGTTTTTTGTTTTTTTTTTTTTTTTAGGGCGATGTAGAGTAAGTCTTATTCTAGGGCATGAACCTTACTCCGAGGACTCAACTTTTCTAGTATATCAGATATATGCAGAGATGTTAATGGGGAATTAATATGGTCTCTCCACTCTTCCTTGTCAGGACCTTAATATCCCCCAGGACTACGTGATCCCTCTTATTTTTGTTTACTTTTTAAATTTCTTGCATTTATTCTCTTGTAGGATTCCTGCAGTCTCACCCTGCAAATATGTAACACAGACCTCACCCAATTTCTCATGGAGAGCTACACACAACATTTGGGCTCTCCTCTCTGCACAACCACCTTTTCTCCTGTGCTCAAGCCAACTGCTTTGAACTCTGATTTTTGCTTTGTTAGCTCAGTAAAACCACTGTGCTCTTCTTAATCCCTAGTTTACTACTCTTTGGTTGGGAAATAGTCCTTGCCCATAGAGGCAGGAATACCACGGAGCTCACTGCATGAGTTCCCATTTTCTCAGGAATAAATCTTAGATTTCCAAGAGTCAAGTTACTGAAAACAGTTGCTTCATGTTTTCTCTTCAGATTTATTGTTATACATGGCGGAAGAGATAGTCTGACACTCATTACTAGGTCATAATTCTGTGACATCCTCAAAGCAGCACATCATTATTACTTATTTTTATTTAAGCATTTAATTTTGTAGCCCATAATAACCTGTCAGTCAACATTTACTGAAAAAGTGTATGTGGGAATGTCTGAAGGGAATTTAATAGAACCATGCTACAAAAAAACCTCTAAGATGCCATTTAAGATTTAAAAATTATGCACATAAACTCTTTAGTACCTCAATGAATTTCCTTTGTTGCAATCATAAAATCCCATAGTTAGCCAATTAATTTTTCATGTAGCTCAATGACTGAGGTACATAATTTGCTGATGGAGCAGCATAGATCATTATAACAGCTTGTTTTTCCAATTAAATCATCTGAAACTATCTATTGATGATCCAATATTACAGTTTAATAAATAAGAGTCCTTGCTCTTTTTTGCATATTTTGCTGTTTCAGTAAGTTGTTTAATTATTATGCCTGCCAAATTTTACTGAGTAAGCTATATACTTTAGCTCTTGATTTTGCATATTTTATTGCTCACATTATATATTTCACAGACTTAACTCATGTATATTCTAGTTTTTTGACACGTTGTATACATTGCCAATTATGAGGGTCAAGTTATCTATTGGATTTTGCTCATTGGCATAATTTGCTAAGTGAGCTATATAATCAAAGTCTGATGTGCAAAATAACATGTGAATATATGTTATTCATAAAGTTTATTGATTTATAGAAAACTAGTCTTCCCTTTGTCTTTTATAATTGTGCTTTAATATTATTTTGGTTGAAGTCATTTTGAAAAATAACTTCTTTAACGGTTTAATTGTATTAGGGTCAAAATAAGAGAGGAAATACTGTTCTAGAAATAAGCTGAAACATGAAATTCTAACATCTTAAATCATTTTAATTATTTAGTGAAATATTTATGTATTCTGTAGGAAACATGTTTTTTGTTTCTGTTAATTTTAGGAAAAAATCCTTTTGTAAAAGGGATTGTCAAGTCTATCCTAACAAAATAACCACTGATAAAGTAGCTTAAAACCCAGAAATTTATTTTCTCATAGTTCTGGTGAGGCTAGAATTTCAAGGTCAGGGTTTCAGCAGATTTGTTTTCTTCTCTCTCTTTACTTGGCTTTCAGATGGCCACATTTTCTCTGAGTCCTCACACAGTCTTTCCTCAGTGTACACACATCCCTGGTGTCTCTCTATGTCCTAATATCTTCTTATTATATAGACATCAGTCAAATTGGATTGGGGCTCATCATGTTCATTTCATTTTAACTTAATATCACTTTAAAGACCCTATATCTAAATATAGTCACAGTCTGCATTCTCATGTACTGGAGATTAGGGTTTCAAATATAAATTCTGGAGGGACACATTTCAATCCATAACATTAACTTAATGATTAGTTAAATGATTTTTAATATATCTTTTATAGTTAAGAAGAATAATAAAAAGTTATAGAAACTACTTGATATTAATTGGTAAGTATAGATCTTATAACTATTGTTATATGAACTTGATTATTCCACAACTACTCTCATTTTATAACACACTATTTGACCATATACCTAAACAAAATTTTAATGGAATTTCAAGATTGTTTCATATATAAACTGCATCTTTTATATTATTTCTTTTATGAATGAACTAAAAAACAAGAATGTGAAAGGTATTTTATTTCACAATTATACCCTATTGGGAATCTCATATAACTTTATATTCTAGAATTCCCTGAGGTTGGATCATCTTCACTATGAAATTAGCTGGAGGAATTTTGTTTATATAGCTGGAATACTTACATGAAACATTTGTGTGTAATTATATACACTTTTCCTCCTAGAGTTTAAGTATTTGATTTGAAATTAGAAACCCATTAAGAGAAAATGTATAAGGTATGTTGACAATATCTCAATTTTTGGAATAGTGAAAATCTGCCATTTTGATACAATTTGCTCAGGGTAACTAGTGATAGAATTCTTAGTGTTGGATTTTAACATGTCATTTGAGATTCTCATGTATATGTTCAAATCAATATCTGGAAATTATTTTCAAAATTAGGGTTTGTGTATGTGAGTTTCTGTTTTTCTTTTTTCTTTTTCCTCTTTTTGGTGAGTCTTTAGAATTTATTCCATTAGCAAAAAAAGATTTGGGAAAAAGGATTAACTGCTTCTACCTAAATGTGAAGATAGTTTGTTTTATTTTATTTCTTTTATTTTTTTTTGTTTTGTTTTGTTTTCTTTTATTCAAGGGTTGCCAGGAAGCTGACAATTTTGAGTAAAGTGGCTTATTGTAGTTAAATTTGGGATTGGAGAGGGAAAAGAATAAAGAAAGAGATGGTGGCAACTGCTTCAAAAGTAGCAACCTCATTCATTTGGGGAATATAAATAATAGTGAAAGGGAATATAAGGGAAGAGAGAAGAAATGTGTGGGAAATATCAGAAATGGAGACAGAACATAAACACTCCTAACTCTGGGAAACGAACTATGGGTAGTGGAAGGGGAGGAGGGCAGGGGGTGGGAGTGAATGGGTGACAGGCATTGAAGGGGGGCACTTGACAGGATGAGCACTGGGTGTTATTCTGTAGGTTGGCAAATTGAACACCAATAAAAAATAAATTTATTATAAAAAAATAAAGAAAACAAAACAAAAGTAGCAACCTTTCAAGGTCTATAAATGAGCTGTCTCTACTTCGGAGGTCCTCTTGAATAAGGCTCATTTCTGGAAAGTGGCCTTATTTGAAGAATAACAGTGTTTTCAGAATATAATATAAATATCATGAACCTTGGGATCTTTGCTTATGCTATCTCTACTTCCTAGAATATGCTTCTCTGTGTGCATGACTAGACCCTGTTTATCTGTCACGTCTAAACATATATTTATTTCCTCAAAACCTCTCATAGGTCAACCCATTACTCCAACTCCTTTATTATTTCATATCATGTATATGTTAATTCATCATAGTTTCACAATTAATAACAACTTATCTGTATAGTTGTTTGCTTGTTGAATAAATATATGATAATAATTAGTATGTAATAATAATCAGTAATAAGAAAATATTCTATTTTGTGAGCATTTGCATCTAAGGTTGTTAGCAAATGATATCTGTACCCAAAGTCGATTATTTATAACATAATTAGGGATATCTTCCAGAGATATAAATCTGATTTTTTTCACTATTGGTGAACACTACTTCAGTGATTGAGAATAGATGTTAGAATAAAGGCAAATTCCTGGCCATAAGAAACAACACTTACAATTCATACTCAGATATTAAAACTCTAAATATTGGCTCCCCCAGAGAGCTCTCCTGTACCTCCTCTCTTCCTGTAACCTGTTCCCTGTGTTCTAGTTGCACTCAATGTGTCCCTTAGGACAGCATTACTACACTAGAATTTCCTTGGAAAAGACCTGTTCTTATTTATCTCTTGTGTATTTATTCCTAAGATCCGGCACTTTTCATAGAACAGTAACCCAATAACTTTCTGAAAAATAGATGAGTTACTTACGCCTATATTTAAAATATGCTTGAAATAAATACAAATTAACCATCTCACCTCTCACAAATCAAATTTACTCCTCTTGTTCTATTAAGGACAGTCTCTTAATCACTTGGAATGGAAATTAATTTAGAGTCATTTTTAGCTGATCTTTATCTTCTTTAACTCTCAACCTCCACTTGAACAAAAAGACAATGTCATTTCTAAGTAATTTCTTTCATTATCTTATTCTTCTTATATTTATTAATGCCTCCCTAGTGCTAGACCATTTGATCTCTGATATGTCAGATTAAAGTAGATTTGACCGTAATGATCTTCATATTAGTTTATAAACTTCCAGGCACAAATAGCCTTGTTTTACAGACCTTCCCTACCTCCCCATTCAATGTGTTTCCATTTGCTGACATATTCTCCTCCACATCCACTTTATTAAATGGCAAAAATTCAGGGGCACCTGGGTGGCTCAGAGGGTTAAATGACTGACTCTTGATTTCAGCTCAGTTCATGATCACAGAGTCCTGGGATGGATCCCCGAGTAGGGCTCTGTGCTCACCATAGAGTTGGCTTCATTCTCTCTCCCCTTCTGCTCCTCTCCCTCACCGAGCTCTCTCTCTCTTTCAAATAAATAAACACATTAATAAATCCTTTAAAAATCAGCTTAATTACTGAGCTCATGAAAATGATATTTTCTTTCTCATCTTAATCTTTTCAATTTAATCTTTCTCTTTAATCTGAAATTTCGTAATTCTCTGTTGGATCATTATTGCAATATATTTTACTTTAGTTTAAGAGTTATTTTTCTTTTTTTTCTGTTTTTTTTTTTTTTTTGCATACTTATACTTCCCCTTACAATGTTATAATGTCACGAGGAAAGGAAATCCAGCATTTTTATCTGTCTTCCTACTACATTGTCTGGCATTGTCCTTTGCACATAGTAAGGTTTGAATAATGTCACTCAAGTTTGGATAAATGGGAATATTTGGCTCAGGTTTGACATACAGTGATTTGTAAGAAAAAAGGAATAAAAGCAGCAGCTATTCTTCTGGAAACTTGAACTCACCCAGTTATAAATATTTCCTGAGCTTTATTTAAATAAAAGGTGTTAAATTATTGTCATGCAGAGATGTAGTTTTTGCACTATAAGATGCTAAGCCAAATAAAGTAATTAGTTGCCTACATTTAAAATTGGTAGACTTTATTTAATTTCCAAAGTCTTTTTAAAATTGAAAAGCATATCTGGCAGCAATGAGCAAATATTCATGTATAGCTGAAATTTGCTGGAAATGAGTGGCAACTGACCTATTTAGCTGAGACTGTTGTATTTCAGTTTCCCAGACTTTCAAATGGCCTATTTACCTTAATTATGTCTCTCTCTCTCTCTTTCTCTTCTCTCTCCTTTTGGTAGGGAAGCAGGGTCTACCCTGCATAAACATTTAATTGGGATCTTTTCTTTTAAAGCCATAACCTGTATACTTCACTAATAATGAATTAAACTTTCAGAACTTGCATTTAGAATCAGGGTTTAAATACAGAAGTATACCAGTTATGTCAGCCAGCTGGACAGGAGCAGAAAGAAATTGAGAACAGTCTGCATAAGCAAGAAACAGAGGAAGGATAAAACAAGTAAAGAGCACATGCTTATATATTAAAGAAGAAAAACAACAAAAATCAAAAAAATGTGCCAGACTCTGGACCAGGCACTTAACATATATGATTGCATATAAGGAATATTCTCCAGCTCTTTCCATTGAAAAGGCTGGGAGCCTGTGACACTCCATTAGCAATTACTATATCTAATGCTCAGATCTCAATTTCTAAATACCATTTTCTTTTTAAAAAAATTTTATTTATTTATTTGAGAGACAGTAAGAGAGGGAGAGAGCAGGGGAAGAACAGAGAGAGAAGGAGAGAGAAACTCAAGTAGATTCCATGCTGAGCCCAGAGCCTGACACAGGGCTTGAGCTCACTATTTTGAGATCACCACCTGAGCTGAAACCGAGAGCTGTTGACTGCTTACCTGATTATACCACCCAGGTACCCTGAAATACTATTTTCCTATTAAAGGAACTAGTGTTTTTTGGAGGAGTGCCTGACTCCAAGGCTGGTGCAGGAAAATTTTCCACATGAAACTGAGGTAACTTGCTCAGAAAAGGGGTGCTCAAAGAATAATTAAATGTAGCAGAGGTTTCAGAGGCCAGATTGAAGAACTTCATTGCCTAAATCTAAAACAATTTGGGTACCCAAGTAAGTAATGACAGTAACAGATTATAACATACTGAACAAAATAAGGAAGAGTTAGTCCACATGGATATCAATTTTGAAATTAACTATTTGAAAGTTCAATAAGAAACAGCATATTAGAAAAATATTTAGGTTCGCCCAAAAAATAATCATTAAGTACAAGGGGAACAAGACTAAGCGGATAAAATTGCTCATACCACTGTAATAGGGTCTTCAAAATTAACATCACCATAATGGCAAATATTCATATCAAATACCACTTAACATGATGCAGTAAGTTGAACAAACACTCCTTCTGTGATATCCCTGTTTAATCTAATTAAAAGGGAACATTAGAAAGATCTAAATTACAAAATTACCAGACAACAATCCTCAAAGTGTCAAGGTCTGAAAAGTCAAGGAAAAACTAAGAAGCAGCCTTAAATTCAAGAAGTCAAAAGATACAGAAACTAAATTCAACAGGTGATTTTAAATTGAACCATTTTGCTGTAAAAGACATCATTGGGACCACTGGTCAAATGTGAAGAGTTTGAGGATAAAATGATTGAAACATATCAATAATGACTTCTTGATTTTTATGGTTGTACTGCAGTTTTAAACGAGGATGTTGTTTGTAGGACGTCAGATTTGTAACTTATCCTCTAATGGCACAGGAAAATATAACCCTGTGTGTTTCCCGTAAGTTTGAAATTACTTCAAACAACTTAAAAATATGTTTTATATATATATATATATATCTCAAGTGAAAAATAATTCCTAGATTTAAAGAACATACATATATGTATATATGTTTATAGAAATAAATAATTTCTCTTTGAAACAAAATCGCTTGCTGATTTCACACTATTAAACAGAGCCATAACCATTGACTTTATTCTTCCTTTTTCTGGTTTAGGATATAATAAGCATATGAAAAAAAGGAAAAAAGAGCTAAAGATGTGTTCAAAGTAATTACTTATATTTTAATTAATTGAAAAATGGTACTTAGGTAGATCTCAATGCAAAGATAAAGAATAAATCACTAAACTTAATTATTTCAAAACTCTTCTATTGTCTTAGGTTATACATGCAATTTCATATTTCACACTTTAACTAAAAAACCATTCTGTTAAAGTATCTCCCAGAAGTTTGTTCAGGAAATCCAGCTTTTGAGGATGAACAGCTGCTTTATTGTATGCTTTTCAAAGTTGACAGAGTAAGCTGTGAATTCAGGAAATCGCACAATATCTTGTAATTATAGACAGCCAAAAGAATTTTATTGTTGAGTCAAAGAAATTGATACAAGTAAGGTGTCAAGGGGCAGAGGATGATACAAGGAATAGTCATGAACTCTGCAGTTTGACATGTATGAGTTTTATTGCCCATTCTCTGTCATGTTTATATATGAAAACATGGGCAAGTTGACAAGCCATTCTGAGTCTTGAGTTCATGTTTGGCAAAGCAGAAATATAATATGTCACAGGGCTGTGTTGAGATTAAGTGATATTATAAATGTAAAGCTGTTGGCACAGGACTGTTTGATTTGCTGGTTTTCCTTTTTAAATGGATATGAATTATTGATTAGCTTTCATTTCAATAATCCATTTGACAAATAGACTGTACTTTCTCATGAATTACTAGGCTCTGGATCAGTGGGATGCCAAAATTGAAGATTATGTAGAGTGTGTCAAATAAATTATAAATAGACCCTTTCTTGGTACTGGAGATTCAAACTCATGACCTCAATGGCTCCTGCCAACTTTGCAGTATGGTCTGCTAAACAAAACTGAGAGCTAAAGAAATGCTATATGGTACCATAAACATCATTCCTGCCTTCTTTTAGCATTTAGGCTAGTCTCAAGGAATATACAGTTGATCTCCATTATTCATGGATTCTGTATTTGCAAAATCATCTATTCACTAACATTTATTTATAGCCCCTGAATTAATACTTATGATATCTGTGGTCATTTGTGGCCATACACAATGCAGCAAAAGCTTTATCTCCCCTAATATATGTTCCCAGTTGAGATCAAGTAAGGCAAAGTTTGGGGATCCCTGGGTGGCTCAGCAGTTTAGCGCTTGCTTTTGGCCCAGGTCGTGATCCTGGAGTCCCAGGATCAAGTCCCAGAATTGAGTCCCACATTGGGCTCCCTGCATGGTGTCTGCCTCTCCTTCTGCCTTTATCTCTGCCTCTTTCTCTCTCTCTGTCTCTCATGAATAAATAAATAAAATCTTTAAAAAAGCCTACTTTAAAAAGAAAAAGTAAGGCAAAGTTTTACCTTCTCATTTGAACTCTCATATTGTAAACAATTGTCTTTTTCATGTAGATTTTGTGCTACTTTTTTCCATCACATTTTGTACTTTTCCTTAATGATTTTGCTGCTTCAAATGGCTTCCAAGTATAGTGAAATATCCCTCTGTCTCACTCTTACACAGGGACAAGTCATTGGAATTAGGGCCTACCTGGATAATTCCAATTGATCTTCTCATCTAAAGATACTTAATTTAATTATACCTATGAAAATTCATTTTGAAATAATGTGAAATCAGTTTCAAAGCATTAGGAGATATCTTTTGAAGGATCATCATTCAACTCATTATATTCTTTCCTACGGCCTCCAAAATTTAGACCCATTCCATGTGCAAAATACATCTTCCCCATCCCAGTATCCTCAGAGGTCTCAATTTATAAACTATAAGCTATGTGATTGTATTGTTATACATATATATATATATATATAATAACTTCTAGATCAATCACATAAAAATAAAACTATGTAAAGAGCTATATACAAAAATACTATATATAGATAAATAGATATATAGATATAAATTGAATACTATAAGAAGTTTATTTTATCTTTAAGAAGGCCAGAAAAAGGAGTAGATCAAAATATAGGAGGAAAAATATGGGAAAAAATTATAAAAAGAAGGATTTAATCCAACATATCAATAACTATATGGAATGAAAATGGTCTTACTATACTAACTTAGGATCAAGATTGTCAAATTGGATAAAATGTTATAATTCTACCATAAGTGGCCTACAAGAAAGTTACCTCAAATATAACAATATAAGTGGATTAAAATTGAAGCATAAAAATATATACTAGGTCAACACTAATTTAAAAAGCTGGAATGACACTATTAATATCAGACAAAGTAGACTTAAAAGAAAATCAATAAAATACAAAGGAATATGAAGAAATTTACATACTTATAAATAAAACTGTAGGCTAGGTAACACGACAACCCTAAATATAGATGCACCTAACAAGGTTTCAAGATACATGATGCACTAAAGTGATATAACTGAAAGAAGAAATAGACATATACACAATTACAATTGGGCCTTCGACACCCTCCTCAGGAACTGATAGGACCACTAGACAGAAAATCAGTGAGAGTTTTATAATTTGGAATGTAATGTCTATAGTATTGACACAAAAATGAGATAGAAAGAGTCCCATTTTAGCATCCAGATAAATTTATGTGTGTGTATAAATGTCTGTATTCAGGTAGAAAGATAAAAAGGTATGGAGGAAGGATGCAAAGAAGGGAAGGAAAGGGAAAAAAGGAAATGAAAGATTTCTGAAAGCATAACTACAAAAATATTATAAACAAGTCTAGAGACAGTAGTGTAATATTTGTTTCATTCTTTATGGATCTTTCTGTTAGTTGAACATTTTATGGTAATCATATTTCTGGATAAATTCAGAATGAAGAGTAATGCTATTTCCATTTTGAATGTGTGACTGCTGAGTTATCCTGTGAGGATATTATTAAGTTTGATAATACCTTTCAAGTGTTAAAAATGGTTTTCTTCCTAGCTTACATTTCAAATAATAATGATTTTTGTAAAGAAAACACAAAATTATACTAAATGGATCTTAAGAATGAAGAGAGGGATATATCACTCATATATTGTTGTATTCTCCTTCCTTGGAAATGCATTTATTGAGAAGACATTTACCATGTAAGTTAAGTATATTTATCAAATGTTTTTCTGTGAAACATTTCATCAAATATGAAATAATAATCTTTAAACAGTATAAGATGGTTATTTTGAGCACCATAGGGTTTTTTTCCTTTTTTCTACTTTTATAAATTTCTAAAAATGTAATAGTTTACATGAAAGTTAAATGTCTTTCAGTTTCTATAAAGTTTGTTTTACTGTTGATTAGCCCATAATCATTGGACTAGAATGCATGATTGATTATCCATGAAGATAATGTCTATTAAATAGTTAAAATATATTGATCATGTCTCCTGGAGAAGAATGCCTTGTTACAGTAGAGGATAATAAAATAAGGTATAATACTAATTATATGCAGGATGTTTGCATTATTCATAAACAATTTAAAAATTGCAGGATACAGGGATATCTGTGTGGCTCAGTCAGTTAAGCATCTGACTCTTGGTTTTGGCTCAGGTCATGATCTTCGTTCGGATCATGGAATTTTTTTTTTTTTTTTTTTTTTTAATTTATTTTTTTATTGGTGTTCAATTTACTAACATACAGAATAACACCCAGTGCCCGTCACCCATTCACTCCCACCCCCCGCCCTCCTCCCCTTCTACCACCCCTAGTTCGTTTCCCAGAGTTAGCAGTCTTTATGTTCTGTCTCCCTTTCTGATATTTCCCACACATTTCTTCTCCCTTCCCTTATTTTCCCTTTCACTATTATTTATATTCCCCAAATGAATGAGAACATATAATGTTTGTCCTTCTCTGACTGACTTACTTCACTCAGCATAATACCCTCCAGTTCCATCCACGTTGAAGCAAATGGTGGGTATTTGTCATTTCTAATAGCTGAGTAATATTCCATTGTATACATAAACCACATCTTCTTTATCCATTCATCTTTCGTTGGACACCGAGGCTCCTTCCACAGTTTGGCTATCGTGGCCATTGCTGCTAGAAACATCGGGGTGCAGGTGTCCCGGTGTTTCATTGCATTTGTATCTTTGGGGTAAATCCCCAACAGTGCAATTGCTGGGTCGTAGGGCAGGTATATTTTTAACTGTTTGAGGAACCTCCACACAGTTTTCCAGAGTGGCTGCACCAGTTCACATTCCCACCAACAGTGTAAGAGGGTTCCCTTTTCTCCGCATCCTCTCCAACATTTGTTGTTTCCTGCCTTGTTAATTTTCCCCATTCTCACTGGTGTGAGGTGGTATCTCATTGTAGTTTTCATTTGTATTTCCCTGATGGCAAGTGATGCAGAGCATTTTCTCATATGCATGTTGGCCATGTCTATGTCTTCCTCTGTGAAACTAGACCACTCTCTTTCACCATACACAAAGATAAACTCAAAATGGATGAAAGATCTAAATGTGAGACAAGATTCCATCAAAATCCTAGAGAAGAACACAGGCAACACCCTTTTTGAACTCGGCCATAGTAACTTCTTGCAAGATACATCCACGAAGGCAAAAGAAACAAAAGCAAAAATGAACTATTGGGACTTCATCAAGATAAGAAGCTTTTGCACAGCAAAGGATACAGTCAACAAAACTCAAAGACAACCTACAGAATGGGAGAAGATATTTGCAAATGACATATCAGATAAAGGGCTAGTTTCCAAGATCTATAAAGAACTTATTAAACTCAACACCAAAGAAACAAACAATCCAATCATGAAATGGGCAAAAGACATGAACGGATCATGGAATTGAGCTCCCTCTGGGCTCCCCGTGTGGAGTCTGCTTGGGATTCTTTCTTTCCGTCTGCCCTCCCCTTGCTCTCTCTCTCTCTCTTTCAGATACATAAATAAATAAATAAAATCTTTTTAAAAATTGTGAGATATAGTCATGTTTGTGAATAAATCCAGTTAAGACCATTGCATGGCAGGTACCATTTTTTGGTTAAAATTAGTATATTTTCTATTACTTAAATTTTATAAGATTAGTTCCTGACTTAAAATCAATCATGACAACATGGTTCATGTAATCATTATATAAAATCAAGATTCAGAAATGTTCCATCACCTCAAAGATTCGTTATGCTACCATTTATAGCCACACAAGCACATCTTCTTAACACATGGCAACCACTAAAATGTCAACACCAATAGTCTCTAATAAGTTTTGTATAAATATGATCAAATATTCACGGCAATACTGAGTGATAGAAAGTGATACATTCAAAAATACTATAGATAAATTAGAATTCTAAAAATTAAAAAAATTAAATAATCCATACTAGAACAGGAAAATTAGAAATGAAAACAGAACTAAGGAAAATAGGAAACAAAAAATATAATAGCAAACTTCAGCCCTAATATATCCATCACTAAGTAAATTAAATGCAAATGGCCTAAATGCATGAATTAAAAGATAGTGATTGGCAGAGTAAATTAAAAAAACAACTATTTACCAACTATAGCTATCTGTAGGAAACTCAATTCAATATAACAATACAGGTAAATTGTAAGTAAACAGGTATAAAGTGATATACCGTATGCACACTATCAAAAGAAAACACGAATGGCTATGTTATTAATGGATAAACTGCAGAGCAAAGAGAATTACCAGGAACAGAAAGGGACATTATATAATGGTAAAAATAAGTCAATCTGATAGAAGATATAGTGATCCTAAATGTGTAGACCTCAACCAGAAAGTTACAAAATAAGGTAAAAACTGATAAAGAAAAAAATTAAAAAAAAAAAAACAACTGATAAAGCTACAAAAATACTTAGGGTAAAAACTGATAGAACTAAAAGGAGAAATTTTAGAAATCCTAAATTATGGTTAAGGACATCAAATCACCTGACTCAGAAATTATTTAATAAAACATCAGCGAGAATATCAAAGCATTAGACAACACTGCCAGCCATACATTTCACCTCACAACAGCATACTACATATTCTTTAGAAGTTCCAATGAAGCAATTCACAAGATAGATCACATCATGGGTTTCAAAACAAACCTCAAAGAACTTAAAAGAATCGAAAATATACAGAGTTTAAATCTGAGTATAATGGAATCAATTGAACAATCTATAAAAGAAAGATAATAGGAAATGTCCAAACACCAAGAAATTTAACAATAGACCTCTAAATAATCTGTGGGTCAGGAGAGGAAGTCTCAATAGAAATGAAAAAAAAAAACTGAACTCCGTGAAAATAAAAAAAAAAAAAAAGTACAACCTATCAAAATCTGTGGGATGCAGATAATGCAGTGCTGAGAAATTTATAGCAATGAATGGTTGGTTACATTAGAAAGTAAAAATGGTTTCAAACCAAGAATATAGGCTTCTACCTCTAAAAGCTAGAAAAAAGAAGAGCAAAGTAAATCCATAGCAAGCAGCAGAAAGGAGATAAGTCATTAAAATTGAAAACAGAAAAACAAGATAAAAATCTATCAACTCAAATGGATCATAACTTCAAAGGTAAAATTGGTAAATGGATACAATGTGGTCCATCCATAGAATCAAATATTACTCAGCAAACAAAGAAGCAACTACTCATAAATGCTAGAATTATGATGGAGCTCAAAGCACTGAATGAAAAAGCCAATCTCAACATGTGACATGTTCTAAGATTCTTCCAGTCAGCATTCTCGAAATGACAACATTATAATAATTATGGAGAACAGATCAGTGATTACTGAGGTTGGCGTATGATTATAAAGGAGGAGGAGAAATGGAGCAGAGTATCTTTGGTGAGGTAGAAGAGTTCTACATGTTAGGTGTGATGTTTATTAATAAACATAGGTAGGTCAGCCTATTAAAATTTCATAGAATTATCAAACCAAAAAAGTGCATGTCAGAGTTACTGAAATCTCAATAAAGTCTAAAGTTTATTTGATTGTATTGATCTAATGTCAATTTCCTGGTTTTAATAATCGGACTAAGATTATGTAAGATCTTAATCAGTGGGGAAGTTGAGTAAAAAATACACAGGAACCCTTTGAACTACTTTCCAGCTTTTCAAAATAAAAATGATCCAATGCGAACACACACACATGCACGCACACACACACACACACCTGCCACCCATATATGGGGCACACGGACCCTCACGAGAAACATTATAGGAAGATGAAGGCAGAGATTGGGGTGATGCTTCTACAGGCCAAAAATGGTCAATCCCAAAGATTGTTAGCAAACTACCAGAAAGTAAGTGAGAAGCATGGAAAAGACTTTCTCTCACACCCCTGGGAAGGCAACAATCCTGCCCACTCCTCGGTCTCCATCTTCTAGCCTCCAGAATTGTGAGACAATACCTTTCTGTTATTCAAGCCACCCCGTTTGTGGCACTTTGTTAAGGCAACTCCAGCAAACTAATACAGATTGAAAGAGATATTCATATTTTTAGAGTATATATTATATTCTGTGCAAAAAAAACTATACATGTATTTTCTGGTGATGGTAAAACAGAAAATCTGAATAAAGATGTATCTTAGCCTGCTCGACCTGCTGTAACAAAACATCACAGACTGGGCGGGGGGGATGGGGGGGAGGCTTATACAGCAGAAATTTATGTTCTCCAAGTTCCAGAAGCAGGAAGTCTGAGATCAGGGTGCCCATGTAGTCAGGTTCTGGTGAAAGTTGTCTTCCTGACTCTCAGTTTGTCACCTTCTTGATGTCCCTTCATGTGGTAGAGAGACAGAGAGAGTGTGTGCGAGAGAGCACCGTGATACCACTTTTCTTCAGGGCACTGATCTCAACATGAAGGCTCTATCCTTGTGATCTCCATCTAAACCTGATTATCTCCCAAATACCCCATCACCATATACCATGACACTGTGGTTAGGACTTCAGCATAGGGATTTTGATGGAACTCCAATTTACAGTCCACAATAGGTCTAATAGGCACAATTGACTTAAATAGGACTATATGGAATATTGGAAGATTAAGTGACCATTTGTTAAACTGAAAGGATTTACTGGGCACCACATTAATCCCCAAGGAGATTTTAACAATGTGTGACAGCCATAAACCTGATTTGATCTGCTGCCAGGCCAGAATTAATTGGCTTTCATCTCTCAACTACCTTCTCAAATATATGTCCTGTTATTTAAAGTCCCAAAGCAGTTGCCCTTTCCAGCCCTCAAGGCCTTTTCTTTCTTGCTCTATTCTCTTTTGTTCCAGGAGATTCTTCCCTGAGCTCATCTTTTTCATATAGAACCTTGACAAAAGCAGTCAAAAGTATCCAATACACACTACTAATAACCACTCGATTTACTTTCTGAGTTATTACTGGACAGTTTTACCAAATATTTTGTTACTGTGCACCATACTCACTATTTGGCCAGCTACCACCACCCAACCACTATTGCACCACATATAAAGGTAGTTGTAGGGTAGGGCCATAGCTCCATGTACCAATGTTCATTCACATCAGTCAGGGCAGGCTAAATTAAGCTGTGTTAATAAGCAAATCTTGGTGGCTTAACAATAACAACACAAAGTTTAATTCTCGTACATACTACATGTAAAATGAGGCTGAAGTAAGGGTTCCAGCTTCAGATACGCGTGGGCTAAGGCTGATAGAGGCCATTCTGTAGCTGCAAGATCTGAGACACTAAGTCTACTCAGGACAGTTTTTGAAGTGTGTGTTAGGTCCTAGAGCAGACATAAATCATATCGTACATTTGTCTTCTAATTCCCATAGCATGAAGTAAATACTGGATGTAATTACTGCTTGTTTTATCAATAAAAAATAAAAATTAAATTTAAAAAACACATTGAAACCACTTCTCCCAAATATGATATTTGTGTATTTAAGTTATTTAGATAATATTAGATAAAAATAATCGCCTACATATTCCCAAATAAGAGTAGAAATATTTCTGTTTCTATTTTTTTTTTTGCTTTGTTTAGACTAAATAATAAATTTACTTAGGAAATTTATCATCAGTAGATAATAAAACCATGCACTGATTGTCCATTATTTCCCAATATTTTAAGACATGATAAACATAAGAAGGAAATAAAGGAGTATTAAAAATTACTTCATAAGAGAAAAAATATATATATAATATTCTCAAATTTCTAAAGATAAAACATTACAAATTCTACGTGGTTTCTTAGGAAAATAGAGTAAATATAGAAAGTATGTAATTAATCTGTGACTTCGGTTATGGTTAAACGTAAGGAAAAAATTACTAATAAAGGTTATTCTTACATCATCTTTTCTCATTTTTTCCTTCCCAAATGCTTTCCTCTCTTTCTACCCCATCAGCCTAGATTTCCCAGAACTGTATCTGGTTGTCCAAGATATAATATTAGGTATTACTTCCCTGAAGTGAACCGTTGTTTGATTGTTTAAGATTTTTTGTTTATTTGAGAGAGAGAGAGAGAGAGAGAGAGAGAATGAATGAGGGGAGAGAGGAGAGGGAGAAACAGAATAAGAGCTGACTGATACCAGGGAGACAGACTGTGATTGTTGTTTAGGTGTTTATGTATTCATTTAAATAAAGGCCCTCTCTATTATTAGAGGCAAATAAGTTATAAACAGTAAATTAAATAAATAAATAAAGATTAAATGAATTCTCAGTAAATTAAATAAATAAATAAATAAATATTAAATAAATTCTCTTAACCCAAAGAAGTCATTAAGAATTATGTGTAGAAAGGTATTATTGATCAAGAAAGGTAGATGATAAGGCAACTGACTTTATCAAGTACATATGTTTCAAGCCCCATGTTATGCTACTTTTCTATGGATTGACTCAGTTTTGGGTAGATGGTACCCTCATCAAATAACAAATGGGTAAATTGAAGATAGAAATTTGTGCAACATACTTAACAGAGCTAATAAGTTATATCACAGCTATGTAAAAGTTTTTAAACCTTAATTTCTATTTCATCATCCTATCCCTACACCTTTTTGAAACCATGTTATATAGACAGTTAAACAGAGGGCATTTTATAGCAAATAACTCAAGGTCATAGGTACCAATACCTTCTTAAAACTTCAACCAGTAGGAAAACCATTTTGATTTTTTTTTAATTTATTTTTATTGATGTTCAATTTACCAACATACAGAATAACCCCCAGTGCCCGTCACCCATTCACTCCCACCCCCTGCCCTCCTCCCCTTCTACCACCCCTAGTTCGTTTCCCAGAGTTAGCAATCTTTACGTTCTGTCTCCCTTTCTGATATTTCCCACACACTTCTTCTCCCTTCCCTTATATTCCCTTTCACTATTATTTATATTCCCCAAATGAATGAGAACATATAATGTTTGTCCTTCTCCAACTGACTTACTTCACTCAGCATAAAACCCTCCAGTTCCATCCACGTTGAAGCAAATGGTGGGTATTGAAAAACATTTTGATATTAAAAATTCACATAGGAAAAGTTGAAAAAACTATTGTATTGGTTTTCTACCACTTGTACCAAATTATTAAGCATTACATCACGTAAAACAACATGAATTTATTTCTCACAGTTTGGGAGATCAGAAGTCCATTGCACTCAGCTGGTTTCTCTGCTCATGTCTCACAAGGCCAAAATCAAGGTTTCAGAAGAGCTCTGTTCCCCTAGTTGACATCCTAGGGGAGAATCTGTCTCCAGGCTCATTTAAATTGTTGGTGCACAGCATAGAATCAGTTTTCTTACTGGCTGTCACCCAAGCCCCACCGGAGCTCTCAGGGGCCTCTTTCCTGGTACTTGTATGTCTCAAAACCACCAATGCCAGGTGGAACACTTCCCACAATGTTCTACTCCTCTGTCTCCTGTTCTTCTGAGGCATCTCTCTCTGATTTCCGCAGGGAAAGTACCTCATTTTTAAGTGCTCCTGTGATTAGACCGGGCCCATCAGAAAGCCAAGATAAATCAACCCACCTCAAATTCCATGGTCTCAATCATATCTGCAACGTCCCTGTTGGACATATGACGTACAGTACTTCCCTCTTGTCCATGGTTTTGCTTTCTGCAATTTCAGTTACCCTGTCAACCCTGGTCAGAAAGAGGATGACTCTTGTGATGAATTGACAGCAGGTCAATGGTAGCCTAACATTACATCACAATGCCTACATCATTCACCTCACTTCGTCTCATCATGCAGGCATTTTATCATCTCACATCACCCTGAGAAGAAGGGTGAGTCCAGTACAACAAAATACTTTGAGAGGGACCACATTTGCTTAACTTTTATTACTATTATTGGTGTTATCGTTCTATTTTATTATTAGCTATTATGGTTAATTTCTTAATGTGCCTAATTGATAAATTAGATTTATCACACATATGTAGGTATAGGAAAAACATAGTATATATAGGGTTCAAAGATGCATTTTCTGAGAGTTCAGTGCTCTCCATGTTTTCAGGCCTCCACTGGGGGACTCAATGTATCACCTGTTGATAAGGGGGGCTATTATATATTAACAGGTTCCGGGGATTAAGCTGTGGATATCTTTGTTATTCAGTCAGACAAAAGCAATTTCATTGACAATCTAAAAATCATAAAGTGGGAATAGAGAAAGTTTTTTTTTCACACTGAAAAAAGTCATCATTTAGAATTACTTCAGTTCTTTCTGTATAATAACACAGCATACTATTCCTGTGATCTCTGGACGACTCTTTTGAATTAGTTGTGATTACAACCTGAACTCATTTAAGTGAATTTAAAAATAGTTTGGCATTTGCTAAAATTATTCAAACAGACTTGACTATATATTATTGCAATGAACTCCTTTATTTGCTCATTTAAACCCTGGGTCACAAAAATTACTGTAGCTCTTTATTGCCTTCCAAGTGTTTTAGCACCTGATTCTCTATATATCCATTTAAAAGGAAATTATTTGATCAGCACTGTATTATGATTTTATAAATGTAAATATTAAACCCAATTTGTTTTTAGTCTGAATTAAAGATGCATATGTCATGAAAGTTATCCATCTTTATTCCATAAATAAAACAGAATGGTACAACTAGAATAGAATAAATGCCAGAAGATGTTGCTTTCAAAAACAGTAGATTACTAATTGACCTTTTTCTGCGTTTACCATACTATTTATCATTTCAGCAGTTAGCCATCTTTCTGACAAGTGAATTTCTTTAAAATGTGTATGACATTTAACTGGATAGAGTTATTTGTCATTGAATAATTTAATGTCATTTCTTATTGCTTCAATTTAAATGGTTGATCTAATTTTTATTTGCAGTATACCATTTAGATGACTCATATTATATTGGTTAATGTCTAAATACTTTAAAAATTTAGATGAATGTGCTTTTTACTTGTCAACATAATCAAATGGGGCATATGGGATTTAAATTAAACAGTTGATTATATCCCATGATAGAATCCATTTATTTTATCCTCTCCCTTCCATCTTGCTTATTCATATCTCCTCTACATCCTTTCTAGAGTCTACTTCTGTCTCCAGATCTACAATAATTTCATGAAATAATCATATTTCCCATGATTGATGAGCTCCTTGGATTCACATCTCCATTTTCTTCTTTTCTTTATTCTAAGCTCCAGGATTCATATTTACCTTCTCCTTTAACCTTCCACATTCAAATTAAATCTCCTTCCTAGATTGCTCTGAAAATTAATTTCAATGTTCTTTATAAAAGCCATAGATAACACTTTCTTATTTATTACTTGCTACAATTTTTGTGGTTCATTAACATTTACATCTAATAATAGATAACTTATTTATACCTATCAGCTTTTTCCAAGATTAACCTCTTCAATATTTTTTAATAGTTTTAGTACCTTTTTGAAGTTTATGTATATTTTATCATTTTTCTATTGTATATGCCATTAAATACAGTTTTAAAAATTGTAGGTAAATTGCCATAGTACTGATACAGAGAAAGAGAAAAATTGCTAAATACTGATTGATCAGTTTTGTCCTACACAGAGAGTCATCTGGTAAATCATCTTTCTACTAAATGTGATATTAATTAATATATTTCCTCTTCTCTACTTTTCTTATATCTAATAATATTCAGGCCAAATTATAGTCCATTATATTCCTCTTCCAATTTTTCCTTTCTTGGAAGAGTGGCCTTTCCCGGCCATTCACCACATCATCATTAGTTGCTAACATGAAATAGGTCTGCAGCTCCCAAACCTGACCTGCCATTCGTCTTTCCTCAGGCTTCATCCCTATCTATTAGTGTGCAGCACAAATCATCATACCTAGGAAGAATTGTATTCCTATTTCTCCTCAGAATTTCTGTCATTCAACTTCTTATTTTTCTCTCAATTTAGTGAGTGTATATAGTCACATTTATTGAGAAAAAAATATTAATTTAGAGGGTGTTTTCTTCTACAAAGGAAGAGAAGTGGCTTGCAAAAAACAAGTATGCACATTTTACAAATCACAAAAGCAATAAATAGAAGTAGTAAGTTGGATAAAAGGAAAGATGAATTGCTAAGGTTAAGTTGCAAATTTATTTCTGATATCTTGAAAGTCAATACAAGAAAGAATATTCTATTAGTTAGCAGCTCTATTACTATAGTGGTTCACAACCACTATAGACTTGTTTCCTAAAACTGTTCCCTGATAACCAGTAAAGTTTTATCTTTTGTTTTATATCATTAAAAATCACGGACTTTGTATATATGATGGGGTAAAATCCATTTCAGTAATTATCCACTCTTATTTTGCCATAATTATCCCATTTTAGGCTAGCAGGAATATAATAAAATTTGTCATTTCTTTTTCTTTCCTTTGCAATTGAACTTTTCTTTATATATATTTTTTGCTATGTTATTTCTTTTGCTTTTTTTTTTATAGGATCTCTTCACTCATTAGGAATGTTAAGACTTCATATAATATGAAAATGTATTTTTCTGTTTCTCAAATTTTGTTTTTGTTTTTGTGTATTTTTCTAAGGTTGTTATTCCCTATACAAATGTCTGTTTTATATTCTATATTGTCAAATTTATCTATCTTTTCTTTAGTTTCTTCAATGGGTAACAAAATTTATGATTAGGAAAATTCTCCCTACACTTAACTTGTGAACAATTTCACTCAATTATTTTAATACTTATATATTTGTTTTTAAAACCCTCACCTGTTTGAAGGATGCCTGGGTGGTTCAACGATTGAGCGTCTGCCTTCAGCTCAGAGTGTGATCCCAGGGTCCTGGAATCGAGTCCCACATGGGGCTCCCCCTCTGCTTCTCTCTCTGCCTCTCTCTGTGTATCTCTCATAAATAAATAAATAAAATCTTACAAAAAAATATACTCTCACACATTTGAAATTTATCTCAGCAGATTTGATGAGGGATGTATACGACTTTATTTTTATTACATTGGCTTACTGCTTTCAACACTGTTGTGAGTGAAGAATTGATCATAGCACCAGTTCTATAATAACATGTGGTAGAGGCTGGGACCTTTCCTACAGGATGCAATATATATTTCTTTTTTTTTTTTAAACTTTTTTTTTTAATTTTTATTTATTTATGATAGTCACACAGAGATAGAGAGAGAGAGGCAGAGACATAGGCAGAGGGAGAAGCAGGCTCCATGCACCGGGAGCCCGATGTGGGATTCGATCCCGGGTCTCCAGGATCGCGCCCTGGGCCAAAGGCAGGCGCCAAACCGCTGCGCCACCCAGGGATCCCAGCAATATATATTTCTATGAATTACAAACAATATATGATATCAATTCTCCTTTAGTTGGAATACATAGGGCTAGGAATCAAGAGATTCCTCTCTCACCTGTATTTCTAATGGCAGTTCATGTTTCTTTTCCCCCTCTTTTTATGCTTAAAACTGTTTTAGTTTAGAGACCCAGTACTAAGGAAATGATGTTTCTACCCAGGGATACAATAGTTGTTCCCTTTACCTTCAAGTTAAGTCTGCTGTCCTAGCCATTTGGGTTTTTTGAGTCTCTTAGCCAAGGTCAGAGAAGAGTTTACTGTACTGGTTTGGGTGATCAATCCTTATTATCAAGGCATTCAGTCAATCATTATTTGTTTATTGTTCACCTACTAAGTGTCAGTGTCTGTGTTAAGGAATGGGAACACACAGCAGTGAATGCAGGCAGTTATAAGCTCACAGACCTATCATGATAAATGAATAACCCACAAATGAAACCACTGCAGGCTTGAATAAGTGCTCTGGGTGACAAATAAAAGGTTCTGTGGGACTAAATGGGGGCACACGACATCTTGGGGAGTCAGAGAAGGTCTCCTCATGCAGGTAGAATTAACCAGGTGATGGAAGAGTGGTCCATGTGCACAAGCAGCATGGGGGCTATAGAGTGGAACTCAAGGAGGCCAGTGTGGATGGCAGGCAACACTGAGGATGGGGGCAGCAGCCTGGAGTGAGTGTGCGAGCATTGTGTTTGTGTCACATGCATCGAGTTCACGCAGCTGGGTGACGTGGGTGACCCGTTTCACCTACTCTGGGCCTTGGTTACCTTCTTTCAAGGCATGCGGTGACAACGTAAGTAAAGACCTGATATAGCAAAGGCCCTGATTCATTATTAATGACCTGTTATTATTTATTAAAGGTTGTTCTGCACCATAAAAAAACATAAGAGGAGTTAGGATTTGTGCTACATGATGGAGGAAAGGGCAATGTGCAGATTCTAGAGGATGCTCTAGGGTATCCAAAAAGAACCTTGTTTCCAATGGTAAAAGTTGGTGGAAAACTACATCAATCTAACATAGGCAAGAGTACTAAAGGTCAGTGTTTTCAGGGATAATGTTTTTGACTCACCTAATCAAACAGAGTTCCCGGAATTTGCCTTTTGGCAGAAAACAAATTAAACCATAATTGTCAGTCAAAGGAGGAAGTCATAAATAACCATAGTAAGGTTAGAAGAACTACCACAATGTACTAATCTAGGGCACTATTCAGGTACCACTTGTGCTGAACTCCATGCAAATGGTGCACACTTGAAGCACTATAGTTGTCACAGAAGACAGCATGAAAGGAAACTCCTGAAGTATGATTTCATAGCTAACAAGGCCAATTACAATGATACATTTTTTCTTTGTTCTATACCCTCAATATGCCACGGTGGTGGCAATAAAAATTAAGTTTACAAGCTACAAGATATCAACTTGAGATTGTACATAAACCCCAGGAAGAATGATCATTATCAAATGATTAATGCACTTTTTTGTAGGAGAGATAATTGCATTATTTTAGGGAGGAGTATGTTACTCTTGCCCTTTTGCTGCCTCTTAAGTTTGTGGAGTTTCCTAATGAGTGAGTTAGGGTAGATTCCATGGAATGGCTCATTCATAAATTATCCCAAATCCCAGTAAGTATGCATTTTCAGGGTTGTAGGTTCTGGAATGCTAATTCCTACTTTTCCCAAATTTACATGTAGCCAAGGTCCTGGGTATAATTCAGATTCCACAATTCAGATACTCTCATGGGGGCATTTGGCTGTGAAACACAGTTAAGTGAGAAGAGCAGGATGTGAAACATCTCTTTGCTGGCATGGATAGTAGTAGAAGTGGCATGGTTTGCTGTCAGCACATGTCAGAAGATTTCACACCTTTCTGCAGGGGTTATGAAAGCTTTAGCCACCCTGCAGGGTAGAGTGACACTAGGGTCTAAGAGCTATTTCTAGAGGCCCGAGGTGTAGTATGTTATTCTGGGCTTCCAACAATTTCATGAGAAACCTAATATGTGACAGTAAGTACCTTTAAGCTTAAACTAGTGATTGCTATTTCTGTTGTGTGCAACTAAACCCTAAATGCAACAGATAGTATTTTTTTTTTATCAAGTTTATACAGCCTTTGCTAAAACAAATTTCTTTCAGTGATTCTACACCAAGCTTTGCAATTAAGCAAGGAAAGAAAATATTACCTATTGAATTCTAATTAAAAATAAAATTAAGTACAGTAACTATTAGAAATTGATATCTAGTAAAGAGCAGTAATGTGCAATAGATGCCCATGAAAACAATGTCATATTGGCATGAAGATAAAAATAATATTTTATGAAAGCAAAGAATGTATTATTGGTTTGGCATATTATTATTTTTCTAGGTATAGTATACCAAATAAGGCTGTGCAGCAAGATTTTTGTTATAATTAGTGTCATTTTTTTTTTTTTTCTTTTCCAAGGCCTTGCTTGTGTTTGGTCATTTCCCAGATAATCCCTGATTACTTGTTTCTTCCTCCATTGACTCCTAGTTAATATAATGGTTGTATTGTGACAACATGGGTGAAACTTGAAGGAATTATGCTAAGTGATAAAAGTCAAACAGTGAAATAACAAATACTGCATGATCTCACTTTTAAGTGTAATCTAAAACAAAAGCAAAAACAAAAACAAACACTTTCAGAGATGTATAGAACAGATGAGTGGTAGTCAGAGGGGAGGTGGAGGTGGGTAAAATGAGTGAGGGTCTCAAAAGGTATAAATTTCCAGTTATAAGATAAATAAGCCCTGGATATGTAAAGTCCAGCATGGTGACTATAGTTAATAATACCGTATTTCATATTTGAAAGTTGCTAAGACAGTAGAAAAATTCTAAAAAAAACCTATAAGTATGTACAGTGATAGATGTTAACCAGACTCCTTGTGATGATCATTTTGTAATATGTACAAATATCAAGTCATTATTTTGTACACTTGAGACTAATATGATGTGGTATATCAATTATACCTCAATAAACAATAAAACAATAAAAAGTTGGTTGTACATTTGTACTATTTTACTTTATTTATTTATTTATTTATTTATTTATTTATTTATTTATTTTACCTCTTAATTGTCATTTTATGAGTCAGATTTTTCAAAGGTAAAAGGCAAAACATTCTCATAGAGAAAAACAAAACCAAGCCACCAAATGTCTCTTGAAAATCATGGACCTTTTCCCGAAATGTATAACATATTCATTGTATGAGTGGAACACGTTTATACAGGCTCTGAAATGGCATTCCGTATTTAAAAAACAAAAAACCAAATGAACACTTATTTGGGGGGCAATTGTTCATTCTTCCCAGAGATGATATTGAGCCACTATTCACCACCATGAGCATTGATCCTAGGTACAGTGTTATATCAGTTATTATTTTGAATATTACCCTAATCCTTTCCAGCTATAACAGAACCAATCTGCTGCAAGGCTGAATAAAAGAAACTTCAGTTAAAAAAGGAGTTGAGAGGCAAGGGTGGGGAGTCCTCACATCCCACCTACTGTCTGCCAATTGCAAACCCCAAAAGGAAGAAGTCCACTTTATTGGTCTAGCAAGAGGAAGGTGAAATTCCTTCTCACCCAACAACAGGCTCAGCCGGTATGAAAACACCACAATGACCCAATTAGAAACTATCACCACCATGAAGTCTCTTTCCCCCAATGGACTCTGTTCAAAGCAGCCCTTCCCAACTTCCTCCTTTTCTCTATAAAATAACAGTCCTCTCCTTTGATCTCCTGACCTGCCTATGATTTGCCATAATTTAGATGTCCTGAATTGCAACTCCCCTGCTTTGTTTACCAGCAAAAACCCATTTTGCTGGTAAAATAACTGGCTATTTTACTTTTAAAGTTGGCACTGCTACCTATGATACTACAGTCTACTGTAATTACTGTTTCTGATTTCATTTAAAGAAACCATTCTCCAGAGACACATAAACTCTGGAGTCCTCAAATATACAAACTATTTCAATAGGCAAGGTTTTGGAGAGCCTCCTTTCTGTCTTTATATAGGCTAATTTCAATCTTCACCCAAGATTTCACCCCTTGTTTATTCCATAAATTCCCAACAATGAAAAAAAATCTTAAAAAAATTCCCAAAAAGCAATTCTCAAGCTAGCTGCTGACGTCCAACCAAGCAACACAAAGGAAATAGCCTTTAGGGATCCCTGGGTGGCGCAGCGGTTTGGCGCCTGCCTTTGGCCCAGGGCGCGATCCTGGAGACCCGGGATCGAATCCCACATCGGGCTCCTGGTGCATGGAGCCTGCTTCTCCCTCTGCCTGTGTCTCTGCCTCTCTCTCTCTCACTGTGTGCCTATCATAAATAAATTTAAAAAAATTAAAAAAAAAAAAAAAAAAAAAAAAAAAAAAAAAAAAAAGGAAATAGCCTTTAGATGATATTCAGTAAAGACATCACTACTGAAATTACCCACCTCTGCTCTTGACAACATAAAGCAGCTAATGAACCATCTACCTAGAATTTGGCCTTCATGTTCTCAATACTGGCGACATGTCATATTCTCCAGTGCTCTGGGGGGTATGGTTTTATATGACCTTTTGGGTGATGTGAACTCACAGCATGTCCCACATTGATCAAATTTGTCAACACCCCTGGGTTTTACCTAAGTCTCTTTAGGAAAGTCATAAGTATGGGCAGATAATTAGCCCCTTTCAGGATCCCAGGCCAACAACGAGTCAATGAGTTACTGCACAGAAAAAAAAAGGAGAAGAATAACATCTTATCTTTTGATATTGACCTGAACTGCAATGGCCCTGGTTCTACAGGGGCAGGATGCATAGCAGGGTGGTTGCAGCAACACAGTAACACCCACTGGGTCCAGAACAATGCAGTAGATCGTACCACAGATCCCACTGAGACCGCGACTACTCAAGCTATTTTTTAAAATTTTTTTTAATATTTTATTTATTTATTTAGGATAGTCACAGAGAGAGAGAGAGAGATAGAGAGAGAGAGGCAGAGACACAGGCAGAGGGAGAAGCAGGCTCCATGCACCAGGAGCCCAACGTGGGATTCGATTCCGGGTCTCCAGGATCGCGCCCTGGGCCAAAGGCAGGCGCCAAACCACTGCGCCACCCAGGGATCCCTCAAGCTATTTTTTGAATGATGAAAATACCATAATAGAGAAATGGTAAAGGGAATTTTAAAACCAGCTAACTTCATATACTGTAAAATAAGTTTAATATCTAACAGCTAGAACTTAATATCATACACTTCTGCTAATTTCAAATACCTCAATAGTGAGGAAAAAGAAAGAGAACAGAAAACACAAAACAAAAACCACTCTACAAATTGTACAAAACCTATCTAGCAAGTGCAATTACTAGAGTTGTTCATATTTTTAATTAATAGACATAAATCCAAAGGAATCCTCCAAAAGTTGAGGATTTTTTTTTCCGAAACATTTTCAAAAGATGTATTTTAAACTCAGACAAACCTTTCAAAGTAGTTCTCTACTCCATCCACAAAGCAAGATAGTGCATCAGGATTTGATCATGCTGGCTACATTTTATTTTTTCCTTCTTTAATCTCAAGAATCACAGAAGAGAAAAAACACTGGAGAACATTGATATAAAAATAGTCCAGGGATTATTACTAGATTTATACCATATTTTGATGGAATTTTAGGGTGAAAAGTAAAAAAAAAAAAAAAAAAAAAAAACAAAAAAAAACCACAATTGTTTTAATTTTATGAAGAAAAGGTGAGACTTAATGTGCAGACTTTGTCTTCCTCATCTCATCTCTGTGTTTATATACTCAAGCCATACCTTCACCTATGCTATATTTTTATTTCATACTTTTTAAAGATCTTATTTATTTGAAAGAGACTGAGTATGAGCAGAGAGGGGGGCAGAAGGGGAGGGAGAAACCAACACCCTGCTGAGCAAGGAGACCAGACACAGGGCTTGATCCTAGGACCCTGAGATCATGACCTGAGCCAAAGGCAGATGCTTAACCAACTGAGCCAGGCACCTGTATATTGTTTATTTTCAACATGAGTCAACTACTAATACTAACTTCTCCTGAAGTGCTTTGACGAATAATTAACAGAAAGGACTCCCTGAAGATTAATGATGTGGCATAGGTTCCCAGCTAAAGCTACATAAACACTGCATAAAAGGAATGCATATAAATCTATCACACATATTTTATACTGGACAACGCAGCCATCTGGGGGATGCAGGAGATTTATTGCTCAAGTGCTGCTGTTGTATATACAGTTCTCTCAGTGTTTTTCACATCTCAGTAGTTTTGTCTGGGAAGTTGTTTTAACCAGTTTCTCATCCATTATCATTAACAAATTCTTAAGCTATGACCTAAGTCATCTGCATTAGCCATTTACTACATCATTCACTCAAGTTGTGGACAATTTTCTTTTTATCGCTTTGAAAGCTATCAGGATACAAATTTATATAATGGCTTTAATTCTAAGTGTTTTACTGACATTCATTCAATAATCTGCTCAGTACCCTGTTTGCATATTATTGCTCTTAGTGTTTTCCTGGTTTCAGAATTGATAGGTAAGCTTATAAAAATGTTACACTTAATGAATATTTTTAATAAAATGGGGCTTTCTCTTGCCTTAACATTTTACTTTTTATAAATGATTCAAGAATAATTTTACTATTGATTACTATCAAAAACATCTCTTTGGTTATATTTTTACCCTGTATGTATTTTCCTCATTTTCTGAAGAGTATATATACCCAGAAAAAAATAGAAGTATTTAATGAGCATCTTAGTGATTCTTTTTATCACATTACCACTAATAAGACTAAATACTGAAAGAGATCGATATAAGGTAAATCTAGGAGCTGGTGTCTATCTAGTATGTAGTAAGGCCACTGTTAATCCCACAGAAAAAGACATGTATTAGGGATTTTACTCTGGTTTTTAGGACACCAATTTTCCTATTTTTGTATCTTTTTACAATTTATACTAAACATACTCAAACCTCTGTGCTAATAACTATGGAGAAAAATATTGAAATAAATTTAAAAGCGTTTAAATATTTTTAAAAACTTGTATTAAAACATAAATCATGTTTACAGTGATAAATGCATGTGTCTGTGCACACACATCATATATTGTTTCACTATTTGTTTCCTGTGTGACAGCTAGAAAGATGAAAATTCCTAACTCTCACTTACAATCATGAAGAAAAGATCATCTGTGTCTTGTGGATAAAAAAAACAGTAGAGCCTAAATCTTAGGAAAGGGATTTTGATGCATGATTTGAAAGGGAAAAGTAAGTATATAGAAGACTTTGAGATTTGAATTGTAGTTCGGTAAATTGGGAGATATCATTTCACATGTCACTGAGGAATGACTCAACCAAAGCTCAGTAATTTATTGTGTTACCCTATCCCAGACAGGACTAGACCTTGTGGCACAAAGATGAATACAAGATAATTCTCAATTTCAATGAGTTTATGATCTGATAATTCATGTATCCAGATCTTACCATGGAATAGCTCAGTATCAAAAGACATATGGAAAGAAAGAACTACACATTAGAGTATGATTTTATTCCTCTGTTCATGTGGAGAAAATCAGGGAAAAAAAATTTAGATAAACTTCAAATGACCTGGAAAGATGAATTAGGTTTTGGTAGACAGAAAACATTCCAGGTTGAAGAATCAGCATGAACACGAATAAAAGATATTGCTAGAAAGGAGTTTGGTCGCAGGTATCTAATATAGCACAAACTGAATCATGAATGTGGATATATTTCTGAGAAAAATGTACATTTATCTTATTTCCTGAATTAAATTAAAAATTTAAGAATAACAAAAAGCCTACTGAGAAATGTCTTTTTGCCTTATAGTCTAAGTCAGAGAACCAAGTCACAAGGTTCTTATATAGCTTTCCAAATATATTCTGTGAATGCAAGCATTTCATTATTAATTTCTATTTTAACTTTTACACAAATAGTAGCAGAGGACATACTATTATTCTTCACAATTTTAAACTTATTTCTCTGAGATTGTTCCTTATCAGTTACGCCCTCCTTAAATTTATATAAAATGAAAATTGAGTTAACTAGTTGCAGCAAGGTAATGAGTTACAGTCTGATTGCAAGGATCTGTGGAGTGAATTTTTGACCAGAAAGTGGGGGCATCTTGAGTAGACTACCATCAAGTAGTGGTAGTGAGAGGAAGAGACAAAAAGAGACAATTGCTTAAAGAGCTGTTTTAGAAGTGACAAATAATAATGGAACTAAATCAGTTTGGCTGGTAAAAAGATTTCTATTTAATACCAAATTCCAACACTTATTAAGTCTAAACTGTGGAATTAGTCTCATCCTGTCCTGAGCTTCAGTTACTACATTTGTACAATGGAGAATAATAACAATTAATTCACAGAATCATGTGAATAGTTCAGTAATATTGAAGTGAATATTCCCATGGCCTATAATATGAATTTTATGGGATTTTTTTCATTATTTACTAAATATCCATCATTTTAAAACAAAATCCTATATTATCAATATATCTTAATTATGTATTATACTATGTTTAGTTTTTATTTTCATTTTACATATTTAATTATTCATCTAGTATTTTGAGTTATATAAAGTAGAATACAATGACTAGTCATTTTATTAGAGTAATACTGGCTGCTGGAAAAAGCAAACTCCAAAATTTCAGAGCCTTCACACAGCAGTTTATTTTCCACTTATGAATACCTTCCAGTGCAGCCCAAATTTCTTGATAAGTGGGGGAGTGGCTTTGCTACCCGCACAGTGACTAGGAGACTCAGATCCCTATCATCTTGTGCCTCTCAGTCCTCCAGGGCTTAGAGTTCTCTGCTTCCAGACAGTAGAGACAGACGCTATGGAGAAGCCTTATCTGCTCCTTAAATGCTCTTGTCAAAAAGGGATGCTTACCATTTCTGTTCACATCTCACATGACTACAAATGCATGCGAAAAGCTGGTTGCTTTTCAGTGAAAACTCTACACTCTGGAATGAAGACCATCAATTTTGGTCAATAGCTAGCAATTTCAGGCACATTAGTCCAATATTGTAATTCACAAATGAGGAAAGTTAAGACCTAGCAATTGTGAATTCAATGGAGATATTTATCGCTTTCTTATGGTGTTTCTTTGATCTAATGTTATTTGGTAATAATGTTTGGTAATGGGTAGAACTTCATTCAACTACGATGGGCATGAAAGAAGAAAATGTTATATTATTGTACAAGGCAGACAATAATGTTGGTCAATATATTCACTTTTAATTATAGGGTATAGCATTTCATTTTTCCTTTTCAAATCATTACTTAGTATTAAGGATTTATTATAAAATATGACATTCTTAAGAAGATCTACAATTTGCTGCTGAGTCTTCATTTGGGAATTTAGCACCTCGGTTGCATATATCATGATAATGCAAAAGCATTATTCTGTTTTATGCTGCCTGCAGAATCAACAGGAGAAAAATGAGAACTGCCCGTGCTGCATGAGCCATAGTTTAACTGTGAAGAATACAATTGAAATGGAGGATGCTAAAAATTCTCTCAGCTGTATTTAGAAAAATTGGTCCAGCATTTTCCATTAATCAGCACAAATATTTTTCTAAGTATACACTTGAAGGCCTTTGCATCTATACTCAATTATGGAGGCAGCAGGAAAATTATGTTCTTTGAATATAAAATATTGCTAAGTTATTCAAAAAGGGCTCTCGGAAGCTCTTCAAAGAGAATACTATAATATAGAAAAAGTCTCTTGTGTAGATGTGTCAATTATTGCTATTTCATCAATATATCGTTTTTTTTTTACTAAGAAATGAAATTATTTTCAAATCCTGATTGAATAAATGAAGAAGAAACACGATATTATATAAGCAGAAATATTTATTCATTCAACCACCAAATGAACATCTACTAGATGCCAGGCATTGTTCTGGATGTTAGGGATACGACATAGAACAAAATTCATGACTTCACCAGTTGCCCATTTTTCCTTTATTTTATAAACATGGAACTCTTTCTTTAAGCAACAAATTGAAAAATACTACACAGATTCAGGAGGCTGTCTCTGAGGGATGAATTTCCTTGGATTGCCTGCTTTGAACTTCAGAACTTTTACTAGGTGTGGAATAAAAATACAGTGTGGAGTAAAAATCTGGATAGACATTAATTATAATAGCTGGCAATTCCAGAAAAGGGATTTTACTAACGGGTGAAGGCCAACTCTGCCCTACAGAGGAAGAGCCAGCAGAGGGAGATGAAGCAGATTTGTGAGAAAATATCCAAGCACTAGGACTTTGAAAAACACTAAATAGACTTTTCAAAGACTAAGACTTCATAAGTCTTTTGGTATGAAAACGTATCAGTTGCCAAATTTATAATTTTAAAATTATTCTTTGAAAAAAATTACCTTCTGGTATATGATGGATAATGTATTTAGAAGTTAATGAAGTTAGTGCCAGGTTTCTTTTTATTATTATTATTTAAACATTTTATTTATTTGAGAGACAGAGAGAGAGAGCTTGAGCAGAGGGAGAGGGAGAAGCAGACTGCACTGACTGCAGAGCCCGATATGGGGCTCATTCCCATAAAGCTGAGATCATGCATGACCTGAACTGAAATCAAGTCAGCCACTCAATCAACTGAGCCACCCAGGTACCCCAGGTGCCAGGTTTCTGATATTTAGTCAAGACGTGTGTTACATCCCCAGAAACTAAACGTGGCTTTTTGATTCAGGAGTTATACAGGTTTCGGCCATAATTCACAATTATTAGGCAATATAAAAGTGAACAATCCCTTAGCAAAAAAAATTGGGGAGTGGTGAGTCAGTTTTTAAAGTTGGTAAGATAATATTAATGTATTTTAGTGACTGGAAGACTGATTGATTGAAAGAGTAGAATTTCTACAAAGCTCATGGTAAGTTAAACACAAAAATCTTCTTACTATGCCATGGCTTATACTTCATGCATACAGTTGAAAAATCTTTTATGAGTGAAAAGTTCATAAATATTTTTCATTCATGTATTATTGTTTTGCTTATAATTCCATTCTATGGCTCACTGGGGAACTGTAAGTTTATGTGTCCATGTGGGAAATGAACACAAGTGATAATTATAAAATGGTATTACAATACTGAAAAATTAAAAAAATAATGAAAAATATCCATTTGTTAATTTATGGGTTTATTGCAACAAGGACTTTGCATATTCTATCATAATTCTTATTTTTCTATATCAACATCAACATTCTGCCTCAGTTGGAAGCATCACTGGTAAAACAAAAAGGGAAATAGAGTAAGATTAATATCTGAGGTGATATAGTTTGTACTTTGTATCCTTTATACTTAAAGTGTGGTCCACAAATTAGCAGCACCATATTACTGGGAGTATATTAAATTCAGAATCTGCATTTTTAAAGATTCCCAAATAATTGTATGATCACTCTTAATTAGAGAGGACTGTCTGGTCTATGCAATAACCTTTCTGCTTCCTCTTTGCTATCAGGATCTGCATTCTGTTCACATTTTGTGAGGGGATCTTGTTTTTTTAACTAATTAGTTTATTTGAGAAAGAGAGAGAAAAACAGAGAGAGGCAGAGCATGTTGGAGAAGGGCAGAGGGAGAGAGAGTATTAAGCAGGCTCCGTGCTGATGTGAGGCTCCATCTCACAACCCTGAGATCACAACCTGAGCTGAACCCAAGAGTCCAGGTTTAACTGACTATACCACCCAGGTACTACCCCCAGGCATCCCTTGAAGGGTCATGTTAATCATGATCCCTTCACAGCCCTGAGCAAATAAAAGATGATTAGACTAAGCCATACATGATGATCTAATTCCTTTCTCCTATGTTTCAGTACAGGCATGTGATGCGACACTAAAGAAACACCATAGAAAATATTTGGGGGGCTTATAGACTAAAAATGTCATCACTCTCAAAAGACACACCAAACAAGGACAGGTCTCCTCTTAGCCTCTGGATATTTTCATCCTGCAAGTAATATCTGCAATGGCCATAACCCTCTTGGGACGGTGAGGAGAAGACAAGGGAATAGCAAAGAAGCTGAGCTATAGTCTGTAAGACCTACAGCTCATTTATCCAGTCCCAGAAACCCTCTGCTTCCAGCAGAGGGAAGTTAATACTTAACTTAATAAGTTAATACTTATTAACGAGATCATAAATTTTCTCAATAACCTACTTTCTCGTATTTTCATATTTTGAGAAATATGAAAATATTTTGTATTTTCTCAATGACCTACTTTTGCTTGGCCTCTGTCACTTATATGAGCAGATATAGTAACTTAAAATCAGCATCGGGATCCATAGCTAGATTAACTACATTATTTGTCTTTAAATCTGCACCTACCAAATCCATGGATGGGATCGTTTTTGTGGATGGTGTTAGAGAATTACAGGCAAATGATATGTTTCCAAAGGAATGGCAGCCTCAAGATCAGAAGACTTACTTGCTGAATTATGATTGAAACAGAAATTCGATTTAAATTTTCCTCTGTGAATTTTCCTCCTACTTAAAGATTAAAATGATTAGTTTCCTATATTCTGTTCTATCAATTTGGAAAAAAGAGCAAAAACAGAAGCCTAAATCTGGATCGTGTTTTTAAGGTTTTTAGTGATTTCCCTAAATCATAATATTTTAATTATTGCCACTTATAGCTTCTTCCAAAAATCACTTGGGGAAAGCTCAATTTAAGAGCAAAACTAGGGCTTATCTTTCACGTTTACTGTATAAAGCCAAACAGCATTTTTATTAGATATATATTTTTATTAGGTATGTGCTCCTTAGATATGTAGAATATAAATTCTGCTAGAGAATATCGATCTAAAATATATGTATACTTACATATATTTTACTCAGAAAAACTTCATGAATTTTTAGCATATTAGGCCATTGCATTTTCACTTAGTGATCATAGGCATATCTTATTCCTTCGGTTTAAATAATTGCTATTTATAAAAGTGTGGCAGATGATATTGTTCCAAAATTTGCCACAGAATTATTTCTGGTCCCAATTGCTGTTTCAGAACATTGTCACTGACTGTCAAGAGGTGCAGTTTATTTCCACACTTAGACGTGCTTGTGACTGGTCCGACCAATAGACTATGGAGGAAATGATGCTGTGTCACTTCTGAGGCCAGGCCAGTGGAAGGACATGACTTCTGCTTTAGCCTCTTTCTTGGTACACTTACCCCAGGAACTCAACTACTTACCTTAAGAAGGCTGTAGCTACATGAAGAGGCCTCAAGTAGGCCTTGGGTGACAAGCAGTATTAACTGCCAGAAAAGAGATTGAACAAGCCTTCAGTTAATTCTAGTCCACAGCTCAGCCTTCTCACTCTCTGACTGAAACATTTTGGTGTCCAGTCCCTTGCAATGTACCTTTCCCGAATTCTTGACCCACAGACTCTGTGAGTCTAATAAATGGATGTTTTCTGCCACTATAGTTTGAAATTTCTTAAATAAATTTAATGCACTCTCTCAAGTCTTAGAAAGATATGTCATTCAACATGTCTATTAAGCTAAAACTCTGCTAATAGTGAGTCAGTTGGTCAATAGAGAGAAGCTGGGCTTCATGTCCTATAAAATCATATTTGAATTCTGATTCCATGAGTTCTGCTCCAATTACTTCAACTTTCTGAACTATAGTTTCCCTACCTTAAAAATAAAGATAAATATTCCTTTTTCAGAATTATGATGAGATGATGATTAAATATAAAACCTATAACCTATTACATAATACATAGTAGGTAATAAATAAATGTTTTTGTAACATGGATGATTCGGAACTTTATGAGAATAGTAATCGTGAACATTTACTTGAGTACTTACAATGTGTTAGATATCAGCATCATGCTTGGCATGTGTTGTCTCAAGTAGTAGATAATTTAACACACTAATTTTTTTTCACATTACATGATTTTATACACATTTGATTTGTGTCTCAGAGACTTCATACAATTAACTCATTCAATATACAAGACTGCTCATGCCATAGGCTGCGTCACCTGTTGTTAATAAAAATAAAATTGATAAGATCATCTTTAAAATACAGATGAAAGATCAAAATATAGGACACTAATAGAGAATCTCAAATTACTACAGATACCTTTCATACAAAGGAATTTTAGTTTAAAGAATAAATCTAAATTTCTACTAATACACGGGGGTAATACTAAAGAGTAGAACTTGCATAATTTCAGGGTGGTATAGCCATGGGCTGCCTTGTGCAAAGAATGTATCACGTGTTCTGTAAACATTTGGGTTTAAAAATATGTGATTAAAAAAACAATTGGTTGAGTTTCAGTGTGCTACATATATTAATAAGAGCTCTATTGATAAAGACACAAAATATTACACTAATGATCCATTATTCTTTGATTTCACATTTGAATGTGTGAGCTGAGAAAACTAATCATGTGAGCACACACACTTTCAGAAACATGTAACCATCTGGAGTATCTTTAGTAGCAGAAGCCAATATTTGTGCTGTTATTTTCATTATAGGCCTTTCAGTGAAACTCTCTCCAGACAAGCAGGGAGCCAAGAAAAGAAATTAGTGGCCATTCAAGGACATGGCTCAAAGACAATTCTATTCTATTAGCGTATATGTAGCTTTTCTAAAAGCTGTGATAAATTTCCCCCAAATGTGGTTTGTCCAAGACCAACATCTATTCAGAACATGAAATGGAAGGGAAAAACTTCCATGGTTCATTTAAACAGCTTCTTAATGTCAGAGAATTTTTAGCTGAAGAAAGACATTGCCTTTATTCTTAGCTTATGTTGAATGAATAATTCAGAATGAAAGCAGTTGCAGCATAATGATAAAATTACATAAATCAAAGAGTAGCTGCTCGAGCCAAATATCTGCAGGAAAAAAAAATCACATTTCCTACTCTTCTGTTTACTTAGAGGCTTATTTTGTTTGTGCAGATGTTCCAAAAACTATCATTACATGTGTTTCTTTGCAATATTTATAACCTAATTGAATGCTTGCTCTAAGAAATTTTACTTCACTATCCAATGTATCTTTTAGCCTGATTTGTTTCTTACTGTCCAACAGAACCTATACTTAATGACGGGGAAAGTTCCAGGTAAATGACCATCCTGAGACTAAAATTGAGAGTAGAAGAAGGGAGGGGATTAATAATTATCAGAGGCCTGTTTTGTGCTAGGTGGCAGATGGTTTGCTATTTTTTCCCCTCACAACAGCTTTCTGAGTTATAACAATTATTCTGATTTTTCAGATAAATTTAGCTTGGTGTAGTTTTTTATTGTCTAAGATCGCACAAGTACAAAGCAGTGGGATCACACTTGAATAGTCTGACTGCTTTTTCCAATATATAAGAGAACAATAATTCAAGTAATCCAAGTGACTTTAAAACATTTATTTATTTATTTATCTATCTATCTATCTATCTATCTATCTATCTAAAGATTTTATTTATTCATTCATAGACAAAGAGAGAGAGAGAGGGAGAGACACAGGCAGAGGGAGAAGCAGGCTCACTGCAGGGAGCCTGATGTGGGACTTGATCCCAGGTCTCCAGGATCAGGCCCTGGGCTGAAGGTCACACTAAACTGCTGAGCCACCTGGGGTGCCCCTAAAGCAAATATTAAAAACCAAACAAACAAAAAACAACAACAACAACAACAACAACAACAAAAACACCAGAAATTGCAAAGTTTTTAGGCCCAGAGTTTAAAAATAGTATGACTAGTACTTGGACAATTTAAATAAATTTTATTTTGAAAGTCTTGACTTTTAGGGGTGCCTTTTAGCAAAATGATTTTCCCCTTGTTAAGGCAGAGTCACATTTTAATACAGAGATTCCTGGACTTACTTGCAAAAGAAATCTTAGCCTGAAGCTCACTGCTTGGAAATGGGCCTCTCCTCTGATTAGATTCATGCTAAAATCCGCCACATGTCAAATAAACTTAAGAATAAAAAGTCATATCTGCACAATTGTCTGAATAGCTTATTGATTCAGATTTTTTTTAAAAAATAGTGAGTTCAGCAAAATCAGAAGGGCAACAAAACCAATCATTTCAGCCCAAATGGTTCATTCCATAGCTGCATGCAGTCACAAATAGAAGAGAGAGCTATCTCCATCAACATAAGGCTGCACATTGTCACTTGCTGTACGCATTATCTATTTCCTTACCGAGGGGGAAATCAATGAAGCCACTTTTTTTGCCCAGCATTGCTTGAAATATTTATAGAAATTTATTGTAGAGGGTCAATTTTGATGCATAAATTTTAATATTCTAATTGCTCATATATAAATTACTACAGTGTTTCTGGGTAAAATAATCTTAAAAATAAAAATATGATTTTAACCACTGTTGGTTTTTATAATATATCAAGTTCCGTGCTGTGCTTTTCCTTTCACGAGCCTGTACAAGGCAAATAATTGCATGGAATTATTGAAGCTTTCAGGTAAAAGAGAGTATTAGAGGTCACCAAAGGCCACATCCACAGGAGTGCATTAACCAAGGAACTATCTTGGAAATTATCTGTATTATATATTTATTCAGCTTCTGTGCAGATGCTCCAAGTAAGAAGGTCATGTCTACCTATGTAATGAACAGACCCTTTCACTAACTTTTGAAATTTTTAATTTTTTTCCTCATACTTCAACTCTTTACACCTATATCTACCATTAAAGAGCCACATCCTCATTTCCATGCCAAAATATACTTGATTTCCTATAAGTTCAAAATAAGAGCACTTTATCGTGGTCGGAAAATTACCATATTTTTGACCTAATAAATAAAATATTGACAGAAGCCATTTTATGTTTCTACTACAGAGATTGCTACTATTTTATGTAGAAGGTCATAAGAGTAGTGGCTACTTATAGTCCATTAGGCATCTGAGTGTCAAAGAGAAAGCTAGAAAATAAGGGGGTATTAAGTTTTCATTTAATATATGACATGATTGTAGCTAAAATAGCACTAGACAAAATCATAATTACTACATCTTCATAAAACCTCGATCAAGTAATTATTGCACAGATAGCTAATATTTAGCAGAAGATGGAAATGACTTTCTGGTAGCTACCATTTTTTTAAACTTCTGTTATTAAAAATTGGTGTACTTATCAATAATAGCCTGTTAGTTCAATTCCAAATTTTCTCCATTAAAATGAGCTGTCTCTATAATTGAACTATATTTTATATCACAGGAGAAGTATTTCTATCTGCTCTATTTTAATAAAAAATAAAGGAGCCATTATACAGCTTGCTATTTTATACATTCTTGTCTTTTAAAAATGCATAGAAAATAAAGACTTGATGTTCTAAACTTGAGATGCAGTTGCCACGACAACCAAAAAACACAATACTGCATACCACTATTCAAATGGTATTTGAATATCAGAAAGAATCTATTACATTATGTATGATTTTCTCTAGATTTAAATAATAATAATCCAGTCTTTTGCTTTAAATAGATATATTTATTATAATTCTAGTATAGGAAGTTGGTTTAAGAAAAAAGCATATAGATATATAACAAATAAATCATTCTAAGGAATTCCATGATTTTTCTTAAATTGCTGATTTGCATAAATAGATTTGTCATAGTAGAAGATTTTCCTTGGTACAAAATAAAGATGCAAATGAATTTAATATTCAGTGAATTAAATGGTTGCCCTAATGTAAATTTCTACCAATACACAAGTCTAAACCTAACCCCTCCCCAATTATTCATGGGGACACTTCCAAGTATGCTTTGTACTACAGTATCCTCATAAGCACACCAATACATTTCACTGTACTTACTAGATTTCTCTAAACTTGCATTCTAGCACACTCTCTGAATTTTGCTACCAACAATGCTATCTTCTCAATCACTCAGGCTCAAATATAGTTATGTTTGACTTTTTCTTTTCCTTGTCATCATTATTGAATTCATTAACTACTCTTTTGGGGTCTACCCAGGAGAATAATATTCTGATGTTCCTTTAATTTAAATATTGGTTCAATATTTATTTTGATTTATTTGAAGAAAAATTAAATCTTGTACTAACGAAAGCTTATTTATTTTTATGTTAAATATGCATATTTCCTAAAGTAGCCCCAATTGTACAGACACAGGAATCCGGAGATGGAAGAATGGAAGAGGTCACAGGAGCACGTGATAACAAGAGTGGAAAAGCATCTATATTATACTACTTGGTTTTGCTGGAGCTATGAGAAACCAAGAGAAGTTTTTCAGAAAGGAAATTACTTAATAAAATTTTATAGGAAATAGTTCTCATAGAAATATGGAGAATGACCCAAAAGAAGAGATTAGTGGCAGAAAAGCAGGTAGAAATCTCCTACTATAATTCAAGAAATAAAAAATGAGGAGACCAAATAGAGTATTCTTAGTGAGATTTTAAAAGATTTAATGAATTGGGGACTCCTGGGTGGCTCAGTGGTGGAGCATCTGCCTTTGGCTCAGATCGTGATCCCAGGGGTCCTAGGATCGAGTCACACATCGAGGTCCCTGCATGGAGCCTGCTTCTCCCTCTGCTTGTGTCTCAGCCTCTTCTGTGTGTGTCTCTCATGAATAAATAAATAATTAAAATCTAAAAAATGATTTAAAGAAATGAAAACTTGTCCTGGTGTTTTAAAATAAGAAAACATTAAAGAAAGGGAAAGAATAGTGTTTTAGATGTATCTTGAAGGATTGTAAGAAATTTCAAAAAATGGGAAAATACAGAGTCCTTGAAACAGAAAGGAGAAACACATACATGAATTTAGTGAACAGGGTAGCACTTGTTTATAGACAATAAGATTATTTTTATAAATGAGAAGTCAAAAAGAATAGGCAAACTGGAAAAGTAAAAATATGCTTAGTGTCTTTATGAAAGTCAGATCAGGAGACTTTTCATTAAAACAAATTTGGAAAAGTAAAAATATGCTTAGTATCTTTATGAAAGTCAGATCAGGAGACTTTTCATATAATAAATTTGTTAAATACACATAGCCTTATTTAAGATTCTGAATTGTTTTAATGTAACAAATTTAATTACGTCAATAACTGGTAGACTAATTTCACTAGGCAGTTTTGATAAACTAATTATTCTGAAATTAATCTTTATTAAACTAATGTAAAATCAGGACTGTACAAAGGATATGTGTATTTTATTTATGAAATAATTTTAGACTAAACATGGAATACTGAATACAACTAGAGTAGATGAGATTTCAACTTCTTTTTGAGATTAATTGAATAATAAAAAGGAAAAGGAAGAGAGAATGCTGAATTCCAACCAACAACGGGGGAGAGTAAGGAGCAAGACAATTTATAAAGCAGAACTTTCTAGAAAAAGGCTTAGGAATTGAAGCCTCTAGCTAAAGGTGTAAGTGGAGGTGAAGCCAGATACTGAAAAGAGGATTGATCAAAATTCTGTAATAGGGACCATTTAGGATAGGCAATGTCTCCATTGCATTTCTCTAGATAATATCTCTTTTCCCACTTTGGAAAGTATATATATTCTGTGGAAACTGGATTAAAATCTCCAACACTAGTGACATTGGGCAAGATGAAACAAAGGACACCCTCCAAACAGAAGGAGAAATCTCCATAGTAAAAGGAGTGACTCCTAACTGTCAACTGTATCTGGGCTGACAACATGTACCACCTTGAAGGAAACTAGATAATTCTTCTCGGGAGGAGAACTAAATCACCTTAAAATTATCTTTTCAAATTCAGATTTTGGAGTCCCCAATGAAATGTCAGCTGCTCTGCCATGACTTCAAACATCCTCTCCGCAGACTAGAGCTTCTAATTGTCTTTTCATCATTTCTACAGGAGTAATAGAAGGATGAAGGAATATTTAGTATTTACATTTTGTATCTATGGGATGATAAATCACAAACTTCTAGCATGCATCCAGGAGTAAGTATCCATGACTTGGATGACTGAATGTGAACCTTCTCCCCAGGGTTAAATGTTTTGGGCAAATTCTGAAAAAGTTATACAGAACATGCTAGAAAGATCATAGATGATCCTAGATTCTCCTCAAATAAAACTGAGTTAAAGTTATATGAATGAAACATCTGATTATTTTTCAAAAACTCTTGTAAAACTTCATCTAAAATAATAAAAATCACTTACATTTATGCACTTACATTGTTTGTTATTTTTATATTTGAAAACTAAAGCCCTGGACTTACTATGAAGCTCTATTAGTCAAGCTAGCATGTATTGGCAAACGCCTGACAAATAGATCACCAAAAAAGAATGGAGAGCCTAGAAATAGACCACTATAAATATAGTCAACTGATCTTTAACAAAGGAGCAAAGGCAATACAATGGAGTAAAGATAGTCTCTTCAGCAAATGGTGCTAGAACTGAACATTTACATGCAAAAAAAAAAAAAAAAAGAATGTAGACATGGACCTTACATCCTTCATAAAAATTAATTCAAAATGGATAAAAGCACCTAAATGTTTCATACCAAACTATGAAACTCCTAGAAGATCACGTGGAAGAAAACCCAGATGACTTTGGGTAAGGTGATGCTTTTTTAGATACAACACCTAAAGGCATAATCCATAAAAGAAAGAATTGAGAAGCTGAATTTCATCTAGATTAAAAACTTCTGCTCTGTGAAGACATTAAGAGAATGAGAAGAGGAGGCACAAACTTGGAGAAAACGTTTGCAAAAGACACATCTGATAAAGGACTACTTTCCAAAATATTCAAAGAACACTTAGAACTAAACAATAAGGGCAGCCTAGGTGGCTCAGTGGTTTAGTACTGCCTTCAGCCCAGGGCCTGATCCTGGAGACCCGGGATGGAATCCCACATCGGGCTCCCTGCATGGAGCCTGCTTCTCCCTCTGCCTGTGTCTCTGCCTCTCTCTCTCTCTCTCTCTCTCTCTCATGAATAAATACATAAATAAATAAATAATCTTTAAAAAACCTCAAGAATAAGAAGAAAAGCATCTCTATTTTAAAAATAGGCCAGAAGCCTTAAGAGACACCTCACCAGAGAAGGTATACAGATGGCAATTAAACATATAAAAATCCTCTATTTCATATGTCATTACAGAAATGCAATTAAACCACAGTGAGATATGCCTAGGATGGCCAAACTCTGAAATACTGCTAATACCAAATGTTGGTGAGGATATGGAGCAAGAGGAAATATACATTGCTGGTGGAAATACAAAATTTTACAGCCACTTTGGAAGATGATTTGTCATTTTTTATAAAACTAAGTGTACTCTTACCTCAAGATCTAGGAACTGTGCTCCTTGGTACTTACCAAAAGAAGTTGAAAACTTATGTCCACACAAAAACCTGCATATAGCTGGTTATAGCAGATTTATTCATAATTGCTAAAATCTAGAATTAACCAATAAGTCCTTCAGTAACTGAATAGACAAATATATTGTGGCACCCCAGATTATAGAATATTATTCAGCACTGAAAATGTGCTTTCAAGTCATGAAAAGACATGAAGAAACTTTAAATGCATATAAATAAATGAAAGAAACCAATCAGAAAAGGCTACATATAATATGCCTCCAACTGTATAAACATTCTGGAAAAGGTTAAACCATGGAGACAAGAAAAACACCTGTGAGGGATGAGAAGAGATGAATGGCAGAGCACAGAGGATTTTTAAGGCAATGAAACTACTCTGTATGATATTATAATGATGGATATATATATATATATATATATTTACAATGATATATCATTAATATATATAAATATATAATATATATATAATGTATAAATAAATATATATAAATATGAATATAATTTATAATATATCAATATATATCATTATATATTTGCCCAAATCTATAGAATGTATAACTCCAAGAGTGACCCTGGGATAAACTATGGACTTCTATTGAGTATGATGTATCAATGTAAGTTCATCCTTTATAATAATGTACTATACTGATGAGTGATGTCAATAATAGGAAGGTTATGCAGGTTCAAAGAGTATATGGAAAATCTCTATACCTTTCTCACAAATTTTGTTGTAAACCTAAAACTGCTCTAAAAATAGTCTTAGGGGAAGATGGTGGGCAAGTAGGGGGACCTTAGGCTTGCCTTCTCCCACAAATACAAGTAGATAATTATCAAATAATTCTAAATACCACAGAAATTGACCTGAAGTTTGGCAGGATAAACTCTACAACTAAAGGTAGAGAAGAGGCCACATTAAGGAAAGTAAGGAGTGCAGAGATATGGTTTGGGAGAGAAATGGATTGTAGCCTCCTCCATGGCAAGGAGGGAGATGCTCTCCTGGAGAAGGGGGAGAGATGGATTAGCACACATGGAACACACAGGGAAGGTGACCCCTTAGCAACTGGCTTGGAAAGTGAGAGGGGCTGAATTTTCTGTTCTTACTACCAACAGGGCTGAAAGCTTGGAGTTCTAAACATCAGCAGGCTTAGATCAAGGAGAGCCCTGAAGCACTGGTGTTTGTCTTGGAGAAAAGGCAGGCCAAACAGCTCAGAACTATACAGAGTGGAAAGTGATCTGAAGAGCACCTGGGGCACACAGCAGAGAGGTTATTTGCTCATCTGGGAGCATATCCCAAAGAGGCAGCATTCACAGAAAGGTCTCCCCACCCAACCCCTTATTTGAAGAGATAAAAGCTGAAAACTTCCTAATCTGGGGAAGGAAACAGATATCCAGACCCAGAAGGCACAGGGAACCTCCAAAAAAATCAGCAAGAGCAGATCCACATGAAGACATATTGTAATTAAATGGAAAAATATAGTGATAAAAAAAATCTAAAGCAGCAAGACAAAAGAAGACAATTGCATACAAGGGAAACCCTGTAAGACTATCAGATATTTTTCAGCTGGAACTTTCCAAGCTAGAAGGGAGTGGCATTATTTATTCAAAGTGCTGAATGGGAAAACTTTGCAGCCAAGAATACTCTGTCCAGCAAGGCTATCATTCAAAATAGGAGAGATAAAGAGTTTCCCAGACAAACACAAGGAAAAGGAGTTTATGACCATTAAACCAGCCCTGCAAGAAATAGTAATGGGGACTTCTGGTGAAAAAGAAAGACCAAAAGTAACAGTATGAAGGTAGGAAACACAAAAACAAAAAAGTGAACATTTTTGTAAAATATCAAAGAACTCACAAAATGAAAGAATGCAAATATGACACTATATATCTAAACCATGAGTTGGAGATGAGTAAAGAATGGATTCAAACTTAAACAACCATCACCTTACTATTGACTGCTATATGCAGAAGATGTTATAAACAAACCTAATGGTAACCACAAATCAAAAAACTCTAATAAGTATGCAAAGAATAAAGAGAAAGAAATCCAAATATAATACTAAAGAAATCCAGAAAACCATAAAAGAGAGAAAGACAAGAAAGGATCAGAGAAAATCAGAAATAACCATAAAACAGATAATAAAATGGCAATAAATACATAGATATCAGTAATTAATTTAAGGGTAATGGACTAAATGTTCCAATCAAAAGACGTAGGGTGACAGAATGGAAAAACACACACACACACACACACACACACACACACACAAGACCCTCTATATGCTGCTTATAAGGGACTCATTTTAGACCTAAAGACACCTGTAGATTGAAAGTGAGGGGATGGAGCAACATTTATCATGCAAATGATGTCCAAAAAAGTTGAAATAACAATACTTATAGCGGAAAAAAATGGACTTAAAAACAAAGACTATAACAAGTGACAAAGAAGAATATTATATAATAGTAAAGGGGACAATTCAACAATAGATATAACAATTTTAAACATTCATGCACCCAACATGGGAGCACCCAAAATACATAAAACAGTTATAGCAAACATAAAGGAACTCATTGATAATAACACAATAATAGTAGGGGACTTTAACACTCCATTTACATCTCAACATAAAGTAAATAAACAATTGAATGACTCACTCGACTAGATGAATTTAACATATATTCAGAACATTCCATCCTAAAGCAGCAGAAAACACATCATTTTCAGATGCACATAGAACATATTCCAGGATATATCTACATATTAGGCCACACGCATAAGAATGAAATTGGATCACAATCTCACACCATACGTAGAAATAAACTCAAAATGAATTAAAGACCTAAATGTGAGAACTTAAACTGTAAAAATCCTAGAAGAAAGCACAAGCAGTAACTTCTCTGACATCGGCCTTAGCAACTTTTTTCTAGATAGGTATCTCGAGGCAAGGGAAACAAAAGCAAAAATGAATTATTTGGTCTTTGTCAAAATGGAAAGCTTCTTCACAGCAAAGGAAACAATCAGAAAACCTAAAAGGTAGCCTATGGGATGGGAGAAGATATATGCAAGTGAGGTATCTGATAAAGGCTTAGTATTCAAAATATATAAAGGATTCTTAAAGCTCGATACCCCCCAAAAAAGAATCCATCTCCGATTGACTTATTTCACTCAGTATAATACCCCCCAATTCCATCCACGTCAAAGCAAATGGTGGGTATTTGTCATTTCTAATGGCTGAGGAATATTCCATTGTATACATAGACCACAGCTTCTCTATCCACTCATCTTTCGATGGACACCGAGGCTCCGTCCACATTTTGGCTATTGTGGACATTGCTGCTATAGACATTGGGGTGCAGGTGTCCCGGTATTTCCCTGCATCTGTATCTTTGGGGTAAATCCCCAGCAGTGCAATTGCTGCTCTCATTCATTTGGGGAATATAAATAATAGTGAAAGGGAATAAAGGGGAAAGGAGAAAAAATAAGTGGGAAATACCAGAAAGGGAGACAGAACATGGAAGACTCCTAACTCTGGGAAACGAACTAGGGGTGGTGGAAGGGGAGGAGGGCGGGGGGGGGGGTGACTGGGTGGCAGGCACTGAGGTGGGCACTTGACGGGATGAGCACTGGGTGTTATTCTGTATGTTGGCAAATTGAACACCAATAAAAAAATAAATTTATTATTAAAAATAAAAAAAAGAATCCAGTTAATGTGCAGAAGACATGAATAGAAATTTTTCCAAAGAAGACACACAGATGGGTAACAGACACATGAAAAGATGATCAGCATCTTCATCAGGGAAATACAAATCAAAACTACAATGAGATATCACCCCACATCTGTCAGAATGGCTAAAATCAAAAACATAGGAAACAACATGTTGACAAGGATGTAGAGAAAAAGGATCTCTCGTGCCCTGCTGGTGAGAATGTAAATTGGTGCAGGCACTGTGGAAAACAGTATGGAGGTGTCTCATAAAGTTAAAAATAGAATTGCCCTATGGTCCAATAATCACACTACTGGGGATCTACCTTGGGAATACAAAGACACTAACTCGAAGGGATACATGCACTCCTATGTTTATTGCAGCATTTTTTACAAAAGCCAAGATATGGAAGCAGCCCAGATGTCCATCAATAATGGTCATATTTCCTTCCTGTCTAGAGTGCCCCCCATTTTACAACCTAAAAATTGGCTACTATTTCCATAAGCAAAGTATCTCCCAATTCAATCCCGTTGTGATACTCTTAAGATTCCTTTTCTTCCTTCTTTTCTACTTATGGTTCTCTCTGTCTGCAATGTTCTATTCTTAAACTTCCCCGTGACTTCTTCCCTATGTCAATTCAGATATCTACTCATCAGAAGTCACCTAATCACAATGAACTTCCTGGATCAACTTGAGAAATGGCCTCCAAGGATTGGCGGTGGAGGAAGTACCAACCTAAGTAACGCTGGAGTAGAGTGGAACTGTAAGTCTAAAGACAAAGGAACTATACAGAAACATTGCACACTATCCTCTAAAGTCTTTCTCCAAGGCGTTAGGTATTAATTATTCTGAAACTACAACACACATATACTGGAACTGAACAAATAAGTAAATAAATAGTAAATGAGAGGAACCCTATTTCTCACGTTGAAGAGGAAGTTTACAGATCAGCAGTGTAAGCACAAAGTCTAAGATGAATCATACAATAGAGGATTTTAGTTGGAGTCATCAGTCAAATATGAATTCATGTTTTGCCTAATACATAGATGCCCATATACTGTAGATATGTGTGTATATGTGGATAAATATACACACCTAAATCTCCAAGCTCTGTTGCTGAAAGGGCATAGAAGCCATGGCATTCTAGTAGCAACACGTGTACCCAATACTCATATCTTGGTTTCTAATATCTTTCTTAATAAAAAAGGTACTGGGACTCCTTTGAAAAATACCTTCTCAAGGGCTGGAACAGAGAAAATAAAAGTTGACTCTGGAGCATCTTTTGGTGTCAGAAAGCACAGACGCTTATTTATTTATTTATTTATTTATTTATTTATTTATTTATTTATTATTTTTAGCACAGAAGCTTAAAAAAAAAAATAGGGCAGCCTGGGTGGCTCAGCGGATTAGCGCCTGCCTTCGGCCCAGGGCGTGATCCTGGAGACCCGGGATTGAATCCCATGTCAGGCTCCCTGCATGGAGCCCACTTCTCCCTCTGCCTCTCTCTTTCTCTCTCTCTCTCTCTCTGTCTCTCATGAATAAATAAATAAACAAATCTAAAAAATAATAGATCTGAAAGGATAATGGCATATCAAGGAATATGGGAGACAACTGAATGATCTTTTAATGGCTAAATTAGAAACAATTTGAGCAAGAAAAAAATACAATAGTTGATTACACACCAGAGTATAAAAAAAAATATTTACAGGTCCTCTATTAATTTAATTATAAAGTAAATTTTAAATTTAATTAGTAGACGTATCTCCCATGCAAAAGAATTCCAAATAATTTACATAGATGTTATATTTTTAAGGTAATGGGGCATAACTTCTAACCCTTTATATGTGAACTGAACAGAGTAATTTCCTTGCAAAGAGTACAGTATAGAGACAAAAAGAGTTAGCTTATAGCAGAGAAACTTTAGTCAGGTTATTAAGGCTACCCTCAACATGTTGAGGATATAGTCACATTGATATAATGTGCTCTTGATATGATAGCATCTGTGGTCTTCTTCCCAAGACTTCTGCATTTTTAGTTTAATTTTAAGGAAAACTTTAGGCAAATCCAAATCAAGGGGCAGTCTGCAAAATTTCTGACTAGTACTCCTCAAAACTTTGATGGTCATCAAAAACAAAATATTAAGAATATCATCTAAAGAAATGAGAAAATACAATGACTAAAAGTAATTTGAGAAAACACAATGACTAAAAGTAATATGGTATCCTGAATGGTATTTTGGAACAGAAAAAGGACATCGGGTAAAAACTAAGGAATTCAAATAAAGTATGGATGTTAATGAATATATATATCAAGATTGCTTCATAAAAAGAATGACATCTTGTCACTTGCAATGATATACATGGAGCTGGAGAGGATTACGCATAGTGAAATAAGTCTGTTAGAGAAAGACAAATACCATATGATTTCACTCATATGTGGAATTTAAGAAACAACAGACAAGCAAAAGGTAAAAAAAAAAAAAAAAAAAAAAAAGAGAGAGAGAGAGAGAGGCAAACCAAGAAACAGACTCTTCACTATAGAGAACCAACCGATGGTTAACAGAGCAGAGGTGGGTTGGGGATGGGTGAAACAGGTCATGGGGATTAAGGAGGGCTTGTGATGAGCACTGAGTATTGTATGGAAGTGTTGAGGCACTATATTGTACGTCAGGAAACTAGTATTACACTTTATGTTAACTAGCTAGAATTTAAATTAAAACTGAAAAAAATATTGTTTCATTAGATTGAACAAATCCATCATGTTGGTATGATATAAGCTATTACCAATGGAGTTTACTGCCTGTAGAATATGTATCTGTGCAAATGTTCTGTACATTGAAGACTATCTTAATTTTTTTTCATTATAGAACAGAATAGAATGACATATCCCCTCAACCTTAACTTCTAACCTCACACAAACTTTTTAAATCGTTTTATTGTGCTAAAATATACATAACATTTAATTTATCATTTTAACTATTTTAGGTGAACATTCAGTAGCATTAAGTACATTCACATTGCTATGCAACCATCATCTCCATCTACCTCCAGAACTTCTTCACCATCCCAGGTTGAAACTATACTCATTAGATGATGGCATCCTATCCCTCCCTCCTCCCCAGCTCTTAGTAACCACCATTCTACTTTCTGTCTCTATGAATTTGATAATTCTACTACCTTGTACAGATGGAATCTTACAAAATTTGTTTTTTTCATGTTTGGTTATATTAATTAGCATAATGAGTTTATTTTTTAAAAGGATTTTATTTATTTATCATGAGAGACAGAGAGGGAGGCAGAGTCATAGGCAAGCTCTCTGCGGGGAGCCCAATGCGAGACCTAATCCCAGGACCCCAGGATCACAACATGAGCCAAAGACAGACACTCAACCACTGAGTCATCCAGGTGCCCAAACATAATAACGTCAAAGTTTATCCATATTGTAGCCTGTATCAGAATTGTATTCCTTTACAAGTTTGAATAATTTTTCCAAAGTCTATTATCTATCTATTTATCTATCTACCAATCTAAAACACATATACCATATATTATTTACCCATTACCTGTTGTAAACATCTGGGACACTTCCACCTGTTGGTTACTGTGAATAATGTGGCTATGAATGTTGTAGAAATCTCTGTTCAAGTCCCAGCTCTTTGGGGTATATACCCAGAGGTAGAATTAATGGATCATATGGTAATTCAAATTTAATATTTTGAGGAACTTCCATACTGTCTTCCACAGTGGCTGTACCATTTCACATTCTTGCCAGCAATGCACAAGGGCTTTAATCTCTCCACATACTTGCCAATACTTGTTATTTCCTTTTTGTTTGTTTGTTGTTTTTATTCTGTTTATAATAGCCATCGTAATGGTGTAAAGTAGTATCTCACTGTGGTTTTGATTTGCATTTCCCTAGTATTTAATGATGGTGAGCATCTTTCATGAACTTTTTGGCTACTTATGCATCTTCTTTGGAAAAATGTCTATACCAGTCCTTTGCCCATTTTTTTTAAAGATGATTTTTTGGGGGAGTGAGAGAGAAGAGAAGCAGAAGGAGAGAATCTCAAGGATACTCCACACTGAGCGCAAAGCCAGATGTGGAGCTTGATCTCACGACCCTGAGATCATGATCTGAGCCAGAATCAGAAGTCGAACCCTTAAACAACTGAGCCACCCAGGCATCCCTTGCCCATTTTCTAATTGGAATGTTTGCTCTTTGGTACTGAGCTGTGTGACTTCTTTATATACTTTGTTATGTCACATATGGTTTTATTTTTTTTTATTTTTATCATAATTTAATTAAATAACTATATATCTCCTTTTTTGTTCTCTTATTTGGTCAGTGTTTATTTTTTGTTATTAAATATAAGGTCCTTTAAAGAAATGAATTTGAGTGGTTCAATTTTGTATCCAAATTGCCTTAAAAAATATGGGGCATATAATGGGAACTCCACAAATATTTGATGACTGAAGGAATGAATGAATAAAGGAAAGCATAGAAAATATTTTTTTAAAATATTTTATTTAGGAGAGACACAGAGAGAGAGAGAGAGAGAGTGAGAGAGAGTGGCAGAGACACAGGCAGAGGGAGAAGCAGGCTCCACACAGGGAGCCTGATGTGGGACTCGGTCTCCAGGATCACGCCCTGGGCTGAAGGCAGCGCTAAATTGCTGAGCCACCCAGGCTGCCCAAGCATAGAAAATATTAAGTGTCAAACTATTATATCGCATTGCATCATTTACATTTTTTTCTTTTGAGTTGCAATAGTATCTTTTTTCTTTGATTCTGTGATGCTTTCACTATACAAAAATAATTCATAATTACATGTGTTTTAAGGATAAAAAATTTACTCCATTCATTTAGAATTTCAATTTTATGGGGCTCCTGCATGGCTCAAAGTCATTCTAGCATCCAACTCTTGATTTTGGCCCAGGTCATGATCTCAGGAATGGTGAGGTCCAGCCTCAGGTTGGGCTCTGTGCTGGGCATGGAGCCTGCTTAAGATTCCCTCTCTCCCTCTGCCCCTCCTCACTTCTGCTCTCTCTCTCTTTCTCTGTCTCTGTCTCTCTCTCTCAAAAAAAAATACATTTTATTAGTATAACTTTAAAATTACACACTGTATACAGTCCATTGATTTAGTGGAAACAATGGTCAAAGGTTTATATCACCAAGTTTTACAGCTTTTTTTGCCCTAAGCTATCTAATACTTAAAATTAAAATAAGTCCATTTTCAAATGTTTAGACAAATGAGACCAGACCAAAACTAACTACAATCTTGCATCAAAATTCCCCGAATGAACATTAAGTGAAACAGAAATTTATGACATAGTTTCTTGTAAAAAATATTAAACTGCAAAAAAATTTTCTAAAACATCAAATAATTCATTATTTATTCAGAGAAATTTATTAGACTCATGATACATGGACTTACTTTAATATATGAAGGCATATTTGGTGGTAAATTAATATAGGATTTTTCTTTCCATTTTTGTTTATTGTTCCATTATTACAAATTCACAATTTGTCAGGAGTCAGGCATGTGCAAATGTAAATTAATACTACTTCATAACACAGGTGTTAGCCATCAAATATTAGGTGTAAGTGGGGTCTTATTTTCTTGTTTATTTTCTTCTCATTTAATCCATTTTCCTCTGGTAGAAGTTAGATTCTGTTATAAGCTGAGGTGTGCCAGATAAAGCAGATTGTCTGACTCAAACTCCACTCCAATCTTCTTCCAGCATATGTTCTGTTGAAACCGGAGAGTCTCAACTAAAGTTTTCTGGACTCCCTTTCATCTGGGGTTCTCATGTGACCACTTATGGAAAATGATTATGGAAAGGAAAAGGGCATTAAGGAGATCAGATTGTGTAGTGAGGTATTTGATTCTTCTGATAAAGCTTTGTCAATGTTTCCTAGATTAATAGGTTCAAGGTAATTTGTCTCAAGAACAGTTTTGTCGGGGCACCTGGGTGGCTAAATTTGTTGTGTCTGCCTTTGGCTCAGGTCATGATACCAGGTTCATCGAATTGAGTCTCACATCTGGCTCCCTGCTCAGTGGGGAGTCTGCTTCTCCCTTTGCCCCTGCCCCTACTTGTGCACTCTCTCTCTCTCTTCAAATAAATAAAGAAAGAAAAATCTTAAAAACAAACAAACAAACAGCAATTTTGTCAACTGTGCAGCATCCAGGTTTGGTTTTGTTTTCTTTCTATATACTGTAAACTTCTAAAATTCTCTGGTAAATCGTTTTTAGGTGGATTTTGTGATTAACAAATAAGATCCTGACCTATCAAAGACAGACTCATAAAACTCCATGCCCTTACTACTTTATAACATTATTATAATTTCTTATCAGATTTAAATTTAATTGCCTTTAAAAAAATAAATTGTACAATCCCCCTTACTCACAAGTGTATCCCTAACCCTTTATACAGTTGTGGAACATAAAGGTTTCTTACTTAGTGACATGAATAAATGAGTGAGTAATGGACAAATGAAGAGATTAATAGTACTACACAAAACAGGTAAAAAGAATATAATTATATATTCTTATGTATACTATACACACTTTTTTTTTTAATTTTTATTTATTTATGATAGTCACACAGAGAGAGAGAGAGAGAGGCAGAGACACAGGCAGAGGGAGAAGCAGGCTCCATGCACCGGGAGCCCGACGTGGGATTCGATCCCGGGTCTCCAGGATCGCGCCCTGGGCCAAAGGCAGGCGCTAAACCGCTGCGCCACCCAGGGTTCCCTACTATACACACTTATACACATAAACTATATAATATAGAACTATATAGTATATATAGTGTACATAGTCTATATATATAGTATATACAAAAAACTAGATAAGGTCTATAACTGAGAGGAAATATCCCTCTAAGATTCACTTCTTTCTGTGTAAAGTAGGTATAATATTTTTTACCTCACATATTTATTGTAGGAATTAAATAAAATAATGCTCTTAAATTACTCATTAGAGGGATCCCTGGGTGGCGCAGTGGTTTGGCGCCTGCCTTTGGCCCAAGGCGCGATCCTGGAGACCCGGGATCGAATCCAACGTCGGGCTCCCGGTGCCTGGAGCCTGTTTCTCCCTCTACCTGTGTCTCTGTCTCTCTCTCTCTCTCTCTGTGACTATCATAAATAAATAAAAAATTAAAAAAAAATAAAAATAAATTACTCATTAGAGTGTCTGTGATACACTTCACAATATAAATGCCACTTCATATCATGGTCTGCAACTCTCAAGAGATTAGAATTTTTAAAAAGGTTTTTATTTACTTATTCAAGAGACACACACAAAGAGAGAGAGGCAGAGACACAGGCAGAGGGAGAAGTAGGATCCATGCGGGGAGGCCCACACAGGACTTGATCCTGGATCCCGGGGTCACGCCCTGGGCTGAAGGCAGATGATCAACCCCTGAGCCACCCAGGCATCCTGAGATTAGAATTTTTGATTGATGTTAGCAATATGCAGAGGTACAGAACAAAAGCAGATTAACCAAACATACAAATCATGGGAATTATGACCTTTGTTATCATTGAAATAATTATTGCTATTTTCATAGGAAAATGTCCAAACACATGTAAAAGCTTACAAATTATATATATAATATGCATATATATAATCTTAAAACGTCTCATTCTTTTAAAAAAAAAGAAAATATCATGAAAATGTATATTGATACATGGCGTGCTACACAAAGAATCATTCTAAATCTATATTTCAAGATTTTAGCAGGCAAACTTTTAATTCCTATTCTGGTTTGTGTAATATACATGAGCATAAATAAGAGTGTTTCAGACAAAGAAATGCATATTATATCCCTAAAAATTAACAAATCTGTAAAACTAATATTAATTTGGACTCAATAGAACTTGGTGGAACAAATGTATCTCAGTCATAAAACTTCAGTGTGATAATTTCTGTTTTATTAAAAACTACTTCTGATACCGTTTGGATATCTGAGCACAATACTTATTATTGAAAAGCATCCTAAAAGATTGAGTCATTTTTCCTTAGGCATTATACTTGCACTCATTAACTAAAAACTAGCTCTTTGAACAAAAATTGTTGTGATCAATTAAAATTATTTTGTGTTGGTAAGCACAATATAATAATAGTTGTATTAATGATAATAAGAAGGGTAATAGCTAATATATAAAAACTACCCACTATGTTCCAGAAATATTTTGCATGCATTATCTTATTTAATACTTATGAAAATCCATGAATAAGATATTCCTATATTCAGTTTACAAAGAGAAAATCTGAGAGGAAAAATAATAAAGTGAATGGCTCCAGATTATACGGGTTTTGAATACCTGAGGTCCAACTTTAGAAAGATCTCTAAATAAAGTTAATGGTTCTCAGGGTATCAGCACATTTATTTTTTGTTTCAGACTTAAAAAAAAAATCTAGAGCAGCCTTCAGAATCGAAAATACCAATGTCATTTCTACATATTAAAAGACACTATTTTTTTATATTTGAGATTTCCAAGATTCAAAATTTGATATACACAGTCTTGGAAAAAAAAAACAAAAAAACCAAACAGGCATTGTCCTGCATGGCAATTTGGCAATTTGATTCAGCAATGTTGCCTTTCAGTAAAATATTTCACTGACTCTATGATGTACATACTCTTATATGTTATTGATTATAAGATGCATTTTAGCATCCTTAAAATTGGGGTGTATCTTATTTTTGATGATGCATATTATTTATATGGTGGTGTTTTCTATTTCTTCCTGATACCAAAAATAATGGCATATATTACAATGGAGAGTTAAGATTTGATGAAATGTGTTATTTATCTACAGCTATATTCATCTAGAAATACACATATACACACAAATGTAAGCTAATATCATCACCAGTTTTAACACCAAAATGTAGGAAAATCTAAAAATAAATTATGATGTACACATACAAGAGTGTACTTGGTGGTCTCTAAAAAGAGTAATGTAGAACTACATGAACTTTACAGAACTGGATATAATAATAATCTGGAAAAGCATGTCAAAAAACACTGTATAAAAAAGATATGATTACTTCTGAGATAAGAAACTTTAGGTGATAAGAGTAGGAAAAACTAATTTTTCATTGGATACCATTTTATAAATACTGCATTCTTATCCAGTTGCAAGTTTTACCTTTCAAGTGATCAAGTACATATTTTAAAATATTATTTGAGGGACTTCTGGGTAGCTCAGTGGTTGAGCATCTGCCTTTGGCTCAGGGTGTGATCCCGGGTCTGGGGATCAATTCCCATGTCGCTCCCTGCATGGAGCCTGCTTCTCCCTCTGCCTGTGCCTCTGCCTCTCTCACTGTGTCTTTCCTGAATAAATAAATAAAATCTTTGAAAAAATAAAATATTATTTGAAACTATTTATCCATAACAATGTGCTTCGAATTTAGACAATTCTTTCTAATTTTGAGATCAATTCCATTACGTGGCTCCTGAAGAAGTAGGAATTATTCTCCTTAAAATTAGAGTATAAAATCTTTATTTTTCTTCTTTTCTGCAGGTTTTCCTAAAATTCACTTAAATTAACTATATGTAATGCATAGCATTCGTCCCATAATTATTTAGAATATTTTGTTAGGCATGAAACTGGGCTTTATTCATTTAGTAGTTAAGTATAATTATATTGTTTAATATAATTTCTATTTAGGAGAACAAAATATTCTCTACTAAATTATTTCTTTCATGACTCTACGTTGGAGATATGCTTCCATTTGTATTTCAACATTGACCAATGTGGTATCACTTATCCCTCAAATCGTCTGTGATACATTTTATAACTTTGGCTTTGGTTGACTTTCCTTCAGATCTCCGAGGAATGGCAATTTCATTTTTTTTCCTCCAGTTTTAAAAATTTACTTGGATCTAACATTTGGAAACTGGTGGTTTTCAAAGCGTTGCTGTATATCTTTTTTTTAATATAAATTTATTTTTTATTGGCGTTCAATTTGCCAACATATAGTGTAACACCCAGTGCTCATCCCGTCAAGTGCCCCCCTCAGTGCCCGTCACCCAGTCACTCCCACCCCCACCCATCTCCCCTTCCCCCACCCCTAGTTCGTTTCCCAGAGTTAGGAGTCTCATGTTCTGTCTCCCTTTCTGATATTTCCCACTCATTTTTTCTCCTTTCCCCTTTATTCCCTTTCTATTTTTTATATTCCCCAAATGAATGAGACTGTATAATGTTTGCCCTTCTCCAATTGACTTATATCTTATAAGAAATCTATGCTATAGGATATGGAAATCACTTCTTCTCTTTCAGATAGTGAAATGTATAGAAATATTGAATGATCAGCAATAACTAGGCCAAGATCCTCAAGAGTTAATTGTGTGAAAGATATTAGCCCTAACTAGGCAGCAACAAGCTTCTAGAGCCAGAAGCCCAGGAACACAGACTTTATATAAACTGGGGGGAAAAAAGTGGATGTTGCTTCAACCACATGTTGCCTTCTGCGTCTATTGTTTGGGTAGCAGGAACTTTAAAAACCTTTGCGGGACACATCCTGGAGTTGTTTACTATCCCTTACAAAGACAGAATCTCAGTTTATAGACTTATCTAAACCTCTTCACTAGCACTTTATAGTATGTGCTCCAGTGGACCATAAAAATGCTCATTTCATTGTAAAAAGACCCATCTGCTTCTTTAGGAGGTTTGTGTTACCCAGAGTTTTATATGACTTATCATGACTTTCCTCCTGCTCTTCAGTGCTTTCCATTTTTGGTTTTCTTTTTGAGTCTCTTTGGAAGAACAGAATTTGGTGTCCTTACATATCTTTAAATTTTTACTGTCTGTTTCTACCAAAGAGTAGCGATGATAAAATCATGCTGAGGTTCCTTATTTGATAACCTAGAAATATATATAACATTTTAAAGTTTAAATTAAATCTGGAAAATCTTGCAGAAGTGACTTAGCACAAATAGAAAGCTATAATCACATGTTGGAATAAAAAAATGCAAAGAAAATGTCATGCACTCCTCTGCTGTATTTAAGTGTAAGTGTTCCACAGAAAATGAAGCGCTGGCATTAACATCATCAATGTGTTTATTCTTGTGAAGAGTGAACATCTTAATGTCATCCTGAATAAATAATGTGGTTTGTGCTGAATTGATCTCTGAAGAAAGTACAAGGAATGTAGCTAGAGGGGCCTCATTTACTCTGGTGAATAAACTTGCATTCATGTGTGGGTGTCATATTTATATGCAGATGAACTGAACACCTGCAATCTTAAAAATAAACCATAAGCTACTTACAAATTTTGCATCTAGGGTACTGGTATATAAATATACACTAAGGAAAAACCATCCATTAGAACTAATATTTTGTAATTAATTTTTTTCTAGTCTACTAGAACATAGAACTTTACAGGATTCAGAAAATTGTATCATAAGGGCTTACGTATAAGCTTTTTTCATGTGTTCTTTAATTACTGATTTAAATGCAAATACTACATTTTCTAAGAATGCTACTGAACAAACTGTATGATAATTGACTTTTCCCTTTTCTAAAATTCCTAATGAAATTTCAGTGGAATGACTCAGAAAAAGGGACAGGACCAGTCTTCTAGGGCCTTTGGATGTAATTTAAGATAGTCACCATCAGGTGGTGATGGAAGTTGAATAACCATGGAACTTGTCTACCTTTGTTACTAAATATAGAGAACTCTGGATACAGAAGCCTCAAATTATAAACAATCTATATAAAACAAGACATGCTGCCAAGGCCTGAGGTCTATCACTATTCATATTTGGAATTGGTTATATTCAACCTCTAATATGTACATGAATTTGATGCTTAACAAGATGTTAGCAAGATGGAATTTCTCTCTGCCTTGTTTCTACATATTGATTTATATCTGCTAATTTGCATCATCAGCTGCAGTGTCCTTTGAAGATTCCACGCACAATAAAGCTATATCATATAAACATTTTTGATGTGAACCTAACCTGACCTCAGTTAAATAAACCACAAAATAGGGCCCTGTTCTGATGATTGAAATTCTACCAAGAGTAAGGGAGTAAAAGAGAACTAGTGAGGTGCCCAGTACCAGAACTAAATGTGATCTAGTCCCTGGATCATCATTTTGGTGCTGGTGCTGGTGGAGCTTTGAGGTGACTATCCAGGTCCTTCTGTTTATGTCACTACATCTATGAATTAAAAATAATTCATCCTTTACAGCTGTAGTTTTGTCCCTAGGCAATTTTGCTGTGGAAAGCTTCCCCAATGTGTGAAACGCAGACCTATGGAGATTTCACCCTTTTGCAGTAAAGCTAGCAGTGGTGTGTGTTGAAGCACCTGCAGCGTTGGTGGCCTTCTGGCTTGGTAAAGAGGCTGCCAGTGAGGAAGGCCAATGGAACCCAATTCCATAAAAATTACAAAGGATGCAGGCACACAAGGGACAGTAAATACTCCAATGAGAGCGACAGTGTTTGGGACTCCTTGTACTTTCAAGTGTCTGTGTGGAAGCTGGCAAACAACTACTTAGTCTCATTTGCAGCAATCTTGGAGATTTCCAGAAATTTGAAGGCAGGATTCCTGGTTAAGGCTGACATCCCTACGGTCAATCAGGTAGGAGATCACAGCAGAGATTCGGATTATTTTTGTAGATGTAGCTTCTTCTACATCCATGAACGTGAAACCTTAGATGCTGAAGTCATCCATAAAAACAAAAAAATTAGTAAGTTATTCAAGTGAGGAATTTTTCTAAGCCCAAGTAAAACTATATACTGTCCCTTAACACAGAAGAGCTAGTGAATACTTGACTTACAGATGGATTTCCTTCCTGCTCATATCTATGAATACTTTTTGTTGTTTGAACTTAGAATTTGAATTTTGAATGTTATTTAAATGGAGACCAGTTTCTGTTCCACCTTAACTCTCATACCTTTTTCCCTCTTCTTTCACCTCCCGATCATCAAGATCATCAATCAAAGGTTCTAATTTCCCTGCTAAGGCCTCCCAAACTGAATACCAGAATATGTTTAACTGTAAGGAAAAAAGTTGATTATTTGCCTTTAAAATGCCATTAAAATCATGCTAGATTAGGTGTATATGATATAGATCTATCCAAAGAGCTAATAAAAATGCCACTAAGATAAAGAAAAGATTAGAGATGGACCTTGGCGCAAAGAAGCAGTAATGGGATGTGGGCAAGAACTGGAACACAGGGAGCTGGAACATAGCACAGGGCAAAACACTCCAGGTAAGAGAACTTAAGAAAAAAAGGGAAAAAAAATCACTGAATGCTGATTCTGGTGTTAAAAATGAAGAGGCTCTGAACAGAACTGGTAGGCAAACCCATGAAGATGATTGGTTTCAGAGATGAAGTTAGAAAGTACGGCGATCCATGAGTATATGGATGAGCAGAAGAAATAATGTGTATAGGTGAAGGGCCAAGTTGCTGTGAATTAAAAGTAGAATTGGTCTTGTCCTTTTCTGATTGACTTACTTCACTCAGCATAATACCCTCCAGGTCCATCCACGTCGAAGCAAATGGTGGGTATATCACTGAGGGTGACAAAACATGAGAGACACCTAACTCTGGGAAATGAACTACCGGTAGTGGAAAGGGAGGTGGGCAGGGGGTTGGGGTGACTGGGTGACGGGCACTGAGGGGGGCACTTGGCGGGATGAGCACTGGGTGTTATGCTATATGTTGGCAAATTGAACTCCAATAAAAAAATAAATAAAAATAAAAAGGAATTGGGGCACCTGGGCAGCTCAGTTGGTTAAGCAACTGCCTTCCACTCAGAACATGGTCTTCGGGGTCCTAGAATCTAGCCCTGAGATGGGCTTCTTCCCTAGCAGGAACTCTGCTTCTCTCTCTCTTTCTCCCTCTGCCCCTTCCCACTGCTCATGTTCTTTCCCTCAAATAAATAAATAAATAAAATCTTCAAAATATTAATGAAAAAAATAAAATTAGAGTTAAACCTAGTCTATCCTTAGGTACTTATCTATATGAACACATGTATAATTAAAAGTGTATAATGGGCACAATGTAATTTTGTGATATAAAGAAGCTCTATATAGACTGGTGAATATTAACTCTAATGTCTGGATATAAGTAATATTAAAAATAAAGGCGACAAGAGACAATATGGAATTACTGTCCCTTTATGGAGAATAGAAGAAAATCTCCCTTTTAGAAGATATTCATTTAATTATGGGTTCAAATGTATACATTTAGTGTGAAGATTCCTTTTAATATAATGTCAAAGAACTTGACAGAAAAAAAAAAGAACTTTCCAGAAGCAGCAATGTAAAGTTCACACCAGTGAATCCTGCCAAAACACTTTTTATTTCATTGAGTTATATATTTTTATTTTTTATTTTTTTATTTTTTTTTAGATTTTATTTATTTATTCATGATAGTCACACACACACAGAGAGAGAGAGAGGCAGAGACACAGGCAGAGGGAGAAGCAGGCTCCATGCAGGGAGCCCGACGTTGGACTCGATCCCGTGTCTCCAGGATCGCGCCCTGGGCCAAAGGCAGGCACCAAACCTCTGCGCCACCCAGGGATCCCGAGTTATATATTTTTAAAGCTAAGGTTATTTTTAAAAATGTTAAAGTCAATATCGGGGCAGGGGGCGGGGGGAACATGGTAGTGTCACTATGGTACTATTTCTTTAATTCCTGTTGAAAAGTTTTTCAAATGCATATTGGTCATTTGTATTTCACCTTGACATTGTCTGTTCATATTTTTTTTTCTGTTTAGATTCTCATATTTATTTAAGGTAATAGTCATTCAAGGTCAGCATCACTGTTTTTGGACACTGCCCTCACTTAGCAAAATGTCTTGTTATCCTCAGACAAAAGGGCTGAGAAGGAATCAAGAAAATGATGGTTAAATTACTATGCATAAGGCACCTGGGTGGCTCAGTAAGTTAAGCATCTGCCTTTGGCTCAGGTGGTGATCTCAGCTCCCTGGGATCAAGGCCCATGTCAGGCTCTCTACTCAGTGGAGAGCCTGCTTCTCCCTCCCCATCTGCCTGCTGCTCCGCAGCCACCCCCCCCCCCCTGCTTGTGTGCTCTGTCAAATAAATAAAAACAATTACTCTGCATAAGAATTGAACAGTTAATCAAGATAAGGTAGGGCAAAGAAACGAGGAGGGAGGAGTAGGGAGGGAGGGAAGAAAAACAGGATCAGGAGGCTTGAAGAAAAGGTAGCAAGTAACAACGTTCCAGGGTCAGGATAACTTAAGACTCTTAAGGATAGAGATTTCTCATATTCACAACTTCTGTTGCTATGATGAATATCACTTCTATGAATCATAAGAAAATATAAGCCCCTGAACATTTTCATAATATTGGGGGCAGTATTGGCCTTACCATTAGAAGCAGAATTATAACTTTAATCTCTAACTAATTATATTTTTATCATTATGTTATATGTTAGTCCTAACTTCCAATTAAATCTCTAATTTAAATGCTAACATTCTAGTAAGCTGCCTTAATTCTGTCTATAAAAATTTCTGGAATATAAGCAAACATAAACAGATGAATAAGGAAAGATCAGAAAATCTGGTAATCCTCACATCGTCAACAGATTAAATACAAAAGTACATCTGTTCATTGTTTAGTGTATAATATATATTTTCTTTTTTCAGTACTGTTAAAACCGTTGATCAAATACCAACAGCCCCACTTAGAAAAAAACAAAAGGAGATTATGAACAGCCAATTCAAAAAATTAGTAACCCAGTGACAATAAATGATGAAAATATTCTATTACATTAGTTATCCAACAAATACAAATCAAAATAATAATTTAATCTATAATATAGGCATATGTGTATATCTCTCTATATATGTGTATTTATATTTATACACACACATATATTATAAAAGTTGGAGAAGTAAATTAGTTTTTGCTATGTGACATATTAAATAAAATAAAGTATATCTATATAATATCAAAATTATAGTTTGGAAAAATGTTAAAGCACATGGAAAAAAAACACAGAATATTTAATGAAAAAAAAACCAGCAGAGGATACAAAATTCTATTCTGTGACAAATTCTTTGTTCCCAATTGCACAATATACACATGTCCAAAGAAAGATATAAATAATGGTTGACATTTAATGAGTGTTTACTTTGTTTCAGACATGAGCTGAGGATTTACTAAGATTATTTCACTAAATCCTCCTAAGAACCCTATCATGTAGGTACCAATATTATCTGCATTTGACAGATGAGATGAGTTTTAGAGAGATTAAGTTCATAAGACTAGTTATTATGGAATCCAGGATATGAACCAAAGCAGTGAGACTCCTGAACCTTAATTAGCATGCCAACCTGGAGGTCAACCGAGGTTGAATGAAATTATTGCATAATATATACTTTTGAATGCAAATATTAATACAAACCAAAAAAAGACAAGAACAAACGTTTGCACCACCCAGCCACAAGTGAGCTAATGTGTCCAGTACACACATATGCTACCAAATCATCCCTCCTTTCCCTGCAGAAGAAAAGACGGTCTTGAATTATTTATTCTTATAAAGCTATTTACAAGTTTACTATACGTTACTGTATTCCTAAACAATAAATACTATACATTATTTCCCATATCTAAAAGACTCTTTGATACTCGCTTTTTAAAATTTAAATTCAAGTAATTAACACATAGTGTATTATCAGTTTCAGAGGTAGAGTTCAGTGATTCTTCAGTTGTATATCACACCCAGTGCCCATTACATCACGTGGCCTCCTTAATGCCCATCACCCTATTATCCCATCCCTCCAGTAACCCTCAAAATGTTTCCTATGGTTAAGAGTCACTTATGGTTTGTGGCTCTCTCTGATTTTGTTTTGTTTTTCCCTCCCTTTCTCTATGCTCCTCTGTTTTGTTTCTTAAATTCCACATGTGAGTGAAATCATGTGATAATTGTCTTTCTCTGATTGACTTATTTCACTTAGTATAATACACTCTAGTTCCATCCATGTCGTTGCAAATGGCAAGATTTATTTTTTTGATGACTAATATTCTATATATATATATATATATATATATATATACACACACCACATCGTCTTTATCCATTCATCTGTCATCTGGGTTCTTTCCATAGTTTAGCTATTGTAGACATTGCTGCTATAAACATTGGGGTGCAGGTGCCCCTTCAGATGACTATATTTGTATCTTTGCGGTAAATACCGAGTAATGCAATGGCTGGGTGGTAGGGTAGGTCTATTTTTAACTTTTTCAGGTCCCTCCTTACTGCTGTCCAGAGTGGCTGCGCCAGTTTGCATTCCCACCAACAGTGTAAGAAGGTTTCGTTTTCTCTGCATCCTCACCAGCATTTGTTGTTTCCTGACTTGTTTATTTTAGCCATTCTGACTGGTGTGAGGTGGTATCTCATTGTGGTTTTGATTAGTAGTTTTCTGGTGCCCAGTGATGTTGAGCATTTTTTCCTGTGTTTGTTGACCATTTGATACTTGCTTTTTGTACTTAACATCTATTTTGTTTGTCAAATTCATTTTTATTGATAGTTTATTTATTTTCTGCACTCTACAGTAACCCATTATATGAATATGCCACTGTTGTAGACTGAATTGTGTGGCTTTATTTGAAGACAGAACTTTCAAAGAAGTAATTAAAGTTATATGAAGTCATAAAAGTGGAGGCAATAGTCCAATAGGAGTGATGTCCTTAGAAGGAGAGAAAAGAGAAACATACGGGGAAGACATGCACACAGAGAAAAGGCCATGCAAGGAGACAGGAAGATGGCCATTTCTAAGCAAAAGAGAGGCCACGGGAGAAATCAAATTACCTATAAACATTTTGATGGTGGATTTCCAGCAGCCAGAATTTCAAGAAATAAATTTCTGTTGTTGAAGACACTCAGCCAGTGGTGTTTTTTTTAAATAGCATTAGGTAACTAATACAGTCACTATTTTTCTATTTTCATTAGTATTGGATTTTTTTCTAAGTTTTACCACTGAGAACAGTGGCATAATTATCATTCTTTTGCTTGTTATTGTGTGTCCATATGCAAAAATGTCTCTGGGCAGACTACCAAGAGGTGGAATTGTACCTTAGAATTTTCTCTTCAATATTTACTCTATATCCATATCGTTTTCTAATGTGATTATAGCAGTCTACACGCTCGTCGTGGACATATGATTTCCCAGTTGCATCACATCTAAAGCATTTGGTATTGTCAGACTTTAATATTTTCCCAATCCAATAAGCAGGAAGTAGTATCTCATCGTGCTTTAATTTCTATTTTCCTAATTACTAGTAAGACTGAATAGTTTTTCATAGATTAGTGTTCTTTTATGATCATGTGAATATCCTTTCCTTTTGTCTATTTTCCCACTGCTGTCTTCTCTTATTGATCCGTCAATGTCCCTTATATGGTGAATACTAACCATTGATTATTAATACAATGCAAGGGTTTCCTGTCTTTCTATGGCTTATCTTTTACATCTTATGGGATCCTTTACGGAATATATATTTTAGATTTTGTCATAGCTACACTTCTCAATAATTGCCTTGGTAGGGAATATAGTCAAGATATACATTGTACAGTGACAGGCGGGAGCTTCACTTTTGGGGAATATTGCATAAGGTATAAACTTGTTGAATCACTATGTTGTACACCTCAAACTGATGTAACATTCTGTATCAACTATACTTCTACAAAAATAAGTAAATAAATAATATTACCTCCAAAATTACCTTTGTTGTTTACACTTTTAATGCTTTAAGAATCCTTTCATTACACCCAGTAATAAAAAGTCAAATTTACTGATAAAAATCATTAAATTGTGATTTTAGGACTTTCATAAGCCTAAGGATTGTTTAAATAAGTGGAAGCAAAGACTCAATTTTATTTTTTAGCTTTCTACTCTAATACAAAGCAATATTTAGAGTATAGTTCATATTTCCCACAATTGTATATTTAGCATTCTTAGAAAATTACAATTCATGTGTTGCTAATATTTAAGTACAGTTTATTTTTGTGTATTTGCTTTGCATCAGAATCGGTATGGTGTTAATTTGTTGCACTCATTCAGTATTAACTTACTAATTTTCATATTTTGCTTATAGAGTCTCTCAAGTTTTCATATTTTCAATGATAAAGTTTGCAAATAATGAAATATTTACCCATTTTATTTATTATGAAATTTTTGTTGAGATCATATTTTGTGAGATAATACTATGAATTCCATAATGATCAACGATGACTAAAAACAAGAGACAAAATTGTTTCCCAAAGGATATTACATTCACGATTTTTTTTCTTCTTGCTAATCATACACATCTTCTCCTCACTTTATTTCTCTCATTGCTCCTTCTACTAACAACTCTGATTTTCCTTTGGGGGGTTCGTTTGTTTCTGGAAAGTTACTCCATTTCCAGGACAAAAAAAAGTAAAACCAATCAGTGCTTTCAATCTCCACAAAGCAGTGGTTATGCCATAGATAGCATAAAATATATCTAAGACTTCTTTTTTTTTTAATGATGTAAATCTTATTTATGTATTTGTTTCAGAGAAAGAGGGTAAGCACAAGCAGGGAGAGTGGTAGACAGAGGGAGAGGATGAAGCAGACTCTCCACTAAGCAGGAAGCCCAATGAGAGGTTTGATCCAAGGACCCTAGCCCAGGATCATGACCTGAGCTGGAGGCAGATGCTTAACCAACTGAGCCACCCAGGCACCCTTAAGATTTCATTTTCATTCACTGATTCAGCTGGTGTTTGTTGAATACCTCCTAGTGAATGAAGATACAAAGATTTTTAAGTCAAGATTTGCATCTTCATGTTGACCTCTAGAGGCAGGAAGTAAACAGCAACAGCAGAAGTTGCCAATGGAAATAGGAGCCAACAAAAAAAAAAAAAAAAAAAAAGGAAATAGGAGCCAACAACTGAAGCTGCAAATGCTGCCTGAGTATATCAGGATATGTTTCAAATGTGGGGTGAGGTAAGAATAAAAATTTAAACATATTTTAAGTTTAGAAACACTGAGAAGACATAAAAAAATGATACCAGTCTTTAAAAATGCCCTAATGAAGAAACTAGAAGTTTATACAAAAAAGTTTAGTACATTTGTTTTATCTTTAAGTGTGTGTATGTAGAGTGTGTCTTTAGGTTAACACATAAGTGGCATCTATGCGACTTTAAGTTGTTTTTTTAATTAATTATTTTCACTAACCTATTTGGCTTATTTTAGAAGATTGGTTAACACATTTCCTTATACATGACACATTTCCTTTACAGACAACTATGGGGAGTGAACTATACTTGACGATTACAAGTAATTTTTTTTCTCTTAAACAGGAAAAAAATTGCCATAGTAGCTACATTGGAAGACTTTTCACAATCAATGAGAAAAGGAAATTTCATTTCTTAGTGAAAAAAATATACATATATACACATATATATAATGTATATATACATATATATATATGTACACACACACACACGCACACACACACACACACACACGGCATGTGATAAATGAGGTGTTCCGGCAAGGGAAAGAAAAACGTACAAGTTTTATCATGCCGAAATGTGATTTTCATTCATATTACTTTTACCAAACTTACTTTACTGGGCAACTATTCCAGATAATTCAAAGGGCAAAAGCTACAATACTGGTTTCTAGCTGTCTTTTTATAGGATTGTCGAATTAGCTTAATGAGCTACAGCTGCATTAGCTAGTGCTGTTTCCAAGGTCTGTGAAATTGACTTCACGCTATTTTCTTTTGTTCCCTCTGGAAAACAAAAGAATCCAATAAAAAGTTATTCCGGATAAAGTGAGAAATCTGGACCCTGTAAACAATGTATAGAAATGACTTGGAACTATTGTAAATATTACCTATGAGTTGTTTATGTACCAGATGTAATATTTTGTTTCCTTGGAATGAATATGACAATGATTTCTTTTCTTGAAATGTACATTTCATTGATTTTTTTTTACTCATTATTTCCAGCTTTAAAAAAGATTATTTATTTAGAGAGAGAGAGATGGGGGGAGGGGGGCACAAGCAGGTTGAGGGGAAAGGGCAGAGGGAGAAGGAGAAGCAGGCAGGCCACACGGGGCTTGGGTCCATGCGAGGACCTTAGGATGATGGCCAGAGCTCGAGACAGATGGTTAACCAACTGAGCCATCCACGTGTTCCTAATTATTTCCAGCTTTACTGAGATATGTTTGACAAAAATTTATTTATGAAGTATATAATTTTCAAATGATTTATTTATTTTAGAGAGAGAAATTGTGTGTGTGTTCAGGGGGGAGGGCAGAAGGAGAGGGAGAGAATCTCAAGCAGACTCCTCCTGAGTGTGGGACCTGATGGCATCCTGAGATCATGACCTGTGCTGAAATCGAGTTGGAGGCTTAACTGACACAGGTGCCCAAGAATATCATTTTTTTATAATGCTTACGAAAAAGTAATAAACATTCATAGGTTGGTGGACCAATTTTATCAAATCTTAATAGTTTTGTCTTATTTGCTTGACATTTTTTAGCTATCAATTAACATTCATTGAACTCCTGCTAGTTTTTTGAAAGTCATTTCTAGCTTTATTTAGGATAAATTATTTCAACGTCAATAAGTACATAAAACAAAAATATACAGTCTTAGATTAATCACATTATTATCTTTGTAACCGTTACCCAGGCAGAAAATCAAAACATTAGCCAACACCAACATGCTCCTTTCTTGTCCTATTCCATTACTAACAACCTCCTTTCTTCCCTCCAAAAATAATCACAATCTTGACAGTTTCTATTAGAGATCAAGGGACAAGAATAAACCCAAATCAACTAAGACAAGTAATTGTGATTATATTTAATTGATGTGGGGCTTCAATTTCTCAGAAAGTTAATCCACATCTTGCTAAAACTTGCTTTTGTATTACAAACATTTCAGGATACCAACCCAAATGTGGTGGCTTTATCTGGGATATCTTCCTTGTGGAAACTCCCGGATTCCAATTTTTGTTTCCCTAGTACCACAAGAATATCAAAGCAGTTCTTAGAATACAAGCCTCTCAGTCACTTCTTCCAGAATTGACAAATACCCCAAGGCTAAAGCAACCCCAAATGCAAGACTTATATTCTTAAATTGCATCTTTTTCCAATAACTAGCCTACTAATTCTTCACAGTCTTAATAATTTGCCAGTTCTTTCAAGCACATGCTTACTTATGCTTTATTCGGGTTTTCCAGTTGTTTTCAACAAGATTGTTGATCAAAATTACCAGCATACCAATTGTCTAAGCTAACGTCTCATCACCACTTTTTAGTAAAAATAGCATAAATATATTAAAATTCCTTGTGTTTTCCTTCCTTGATCTGATTTCCCTCCTTTTCTCTCCTTTTTCTTACACAAAATCACTATCCCGATTTTGGGTGTTTTTTATTCCTCTCACATTTCATTATTTTAGTCAACATATGTGAGGCCCTACAAAATAGATGCTATCATTTTGCATGTTTTTATATTTTAAATATGTCACAATATTAGAAGTTCCATTCTATAATTTTCTTACTTAAAAATATTTGTGAAAATTTTTGACACATATAGTTCACTTCCAACATTTTAACTGCTAAATACTATTATATGTAAAAAAATATACTGTAAAGATATTAAGCTTCTGTTTTGGATGGACATTTAGGTCATTTCAAATATTTACCCTTATACCCAATATTCTAATAAATGTCCTTACATGTAAAAAACTTTTCAGGGACTTAACTACGAATAGAAATAATGAGTTTTGGGATTTGTACATCTTCAACCTTACTAAATTTTGTTCAATTACTTCCCAAAATGATTTAAATTCTCAGCAGTAAAAATCTGATCTCTTTGCTCTACATCCTTGAAAACACTTGGTATCTTCAGAATGTTAGTATTTTATTTACAATCTGACAAATATCTGATATTTTTCTTTGAAATTGCAATTTAGTGTTTCACTTATTTTTTGCTCATCAATGTAACAGTTCTTCTCTTCTGTGTTCCCTGTTGAAATGTCTTACCAATACTTCTACTAGTTTTTTTTTTTTCTTACTGGTTTATATGACTTAAATATACTTGAGGTTTAAATTCTTTTTGCCTTATACTTGTGTAACACAAAATGTCTTTTAGTAGTCACTCAAATTTGTATTCAATGTTGTGCTGTCTTAATACAGTCATATTTACCAACAATTTCATTTTTGTGTGTATTTTAAAATTTGATACATTTCTCATGGGATATGTAAGAAAACATGGTTTAGATTGCACAGCAGTAACAAAAATAATCCCCAGTGATTTAATGCTACAGTGCATATTTCACATTTATGTAAAGTACACTGTGAGATAGAGTCATTTTCTATGTAATGATCCGGTGATGCAGGTTGTTCATGTTATTAAAATAACATCATTCTTCTGTTACTGTTTTATTGCACTCAAAACTTATGATCTTTTAGCCAAAACACTTCCTTGTAAAAAAAAAAAATGCAATAAATTATCCCCTAAATTTCTCAAAAAAAAAAAAAAGTTCTTTCCTATGTATAAAATGTTTTCAAGTAAGTTCTATGTTTTAATTCTTTCAAAATCATCAAAAACTAATTCTACTCATTAGTGGGCAAAATTGAAGCTGAAATAACTTAAGCAACTTAGCATATGTTATTCAATTATTAAGTAGTAGAGCGATGATTCCATTATTTGCTCCAGACTGATCTTTCCAGTACATCAGAGATGAAATAGACAGCCTAACACTTATATCTTTATAGAAGACAGTGACTTGGATTTGAGGGATGGTGACTCAAGAAATAAATTTCTCTTTTTTATAATTGAGCAGTATATAAGCTTATGTTAAATATTTTCCTGTGCCGGATGGCATATACATAGACTACTCAAGATGTTATGTAAAGCAACAAAGCGTATTTCAATTGTGCTGATTTAACTGAAAGAGGCAGGAACCACAAGTGTTACTCTATGATCTTTAGCGTACAGAAAAAATTGAATATACATGTATCCCAACTAGCTTGTCCTTACTGTGCTGAATCAAAGTCATACAATCACTGAGAATTCTGCTTCTTCAAAGTGTACTAGTAGAGATACAAGCAGCCCATGAACTGAAAAATGGTTGAAAAAAATCAAGGTGGTTAGTCCCTCACAGTGCTGTTATTTATCTATATTTCCTTGATTTTGAATTTCCCTTCCGACATGTAACAGAAGCATGAAAAGCATGTGGATATTATCATTTGTCCTCTTTACATTCTAAGAATAGTTACCAATGATTTTTCTTTGATGAGGTTGCACTTTAAAGATATATCGAAAGAACCAGTATTATTTCAGTTCATTAAATTTATATCAGGTTAAGTAGGAAACATATCAGCGATTATAAAAATGTTTCCACTGCCCTTACAGTGGTTTCATCTACTTATATCCCATTTGATGCTTAGCCCCTTTATTCATTAATTATTTCAAAACAAACATATATGTGTAATTGTTAAATAATAATAGGGCAATTCTAAATTCTAAAGTTGGACCCTATTAGTCATTTGTCCCAAATACCTGGCAGAGAAGCATTGCTCAATTGAATAGAAAGAGTTTAAATAGCCTGTAATGCAATGAGTTAGTCTGATAGAACAAAGAGTAGAAAGGATGATTCTAAGTGTTTTCTGAAATCTGTCTTTAAATAGAAAGCAGGTGGTTATGGAGTGGTTGAAAAAGCAATGAATTTTAATACCTGAAAGTCTGCCACAGACTTTGAAGATGAGTTCAGCTTTACCTATCGCTTGACCCCGGTGATCTTCATCTCTCTGACACCTAGTTTTCTCACAAGAACAGAACATATTATATACTCTTTATTTATCTTTTGTATTTTATAATTGAATAATGTTTAGCGAGGAAGAATTTCATAAAATGGTGTCAAAAGAATAGTCTGAGGCCTATTAACACATACTGTTTCTGAAGCTTTGGACTCAACACTTATTTTTTTAAAGATTAGAGAGAAAAAGTTCAGGCATTCCATCAAATTCTTCAAAATCTGTAAAGAGCAGGTGATCTTTTTTAGAAGAGAAAATTTATGGAATTTTATTTTTTTAATTTATGGAAATTTATTGCAAATAAATTTCAATATGTTTATATAGAGTTATTTGTCTTGCATCTGGTCATATCTATTATCCATTTATTTAGGTTATATCCTAATTATCCAGATCAGAGTGACCAGATGATACAAGGGCTTTCAGGATAGTTTAAGAATGCTGAATTTCATCTATGAAAAGAATGAGAAGCCAGGAGAAGATTAAAAAGTAGGAAAATAAAATGACAGGATTTGAATTTGGGGCATGTCTTGGGGAATATTTATATGAAGGTTGCATCAAAAGGGCACATGTATTTGTAGGAGGCCCAGTTAAGAAGCTATCATGGTTTTCCAGGAAAGAAAAGACAGCTGCTTGGAGAACGTGGTTGTTTCAAAGTTGGCAAGATGTGAAAAGAATTGAGAGCAAGTCAGTTGTGCCCCTCCTCTTCATCTTGCATTCTCTGATTACAAAGATATCAATGATTGACACATTTGTTTAAATCAGAGGCCATCTTCTCAACCTGCACCCTTCAGCCTCACAGAAGGACTGGCTGTGAAATGATTCTCTCTCTTCCTTTGCCACCAGTGTTAGCAATCTGTTGACAGCAGTCAACGGTTAAATCAGAAACTCTTATATCTTCCATTAGAATTTTAAAAAATCAGAGATGATCTAGTGATCACAGCTCATGAATGGTAAAGATGAAGATCCTGAACATCTCAAAAAAATTATTTCATATCCTAGGAGTGAGACATGTTCAATTACATTCCGTACACTTTTTTTTTTTTTTTGGTCTGAAGAATGAAGAATAGATTCTTCAGAAAATTATTGTTTAAGGGACACCTGGATCTCTCAGCAGTTGAACATCTGCCTTTATCTCAAGGAGTGATCCTGGAGTCCTGGGATCGAGTCCCACATCGGGCTCCCTGCATGAGGCTGCTTCTCCCTCTGCCTGTGTCTCTGCCTCTCTCTCTGTGTCTTTCATGAATAAATAAATAAAATCTTAAAAATATATATTGTTTAAAATTTTTAAAAATGTGAAACTAGAACTATAGTACCTGGCACAGATTATATGCTCAGTAAATACCAACTTGATTTTTTTCACCTTAACTCTTTCTTTTTTTAGATATTATTTATTTATTTGAGAGAGAGAGCTCTAGTGAGCATGAGCAGGGTGGGGGTGGTGGGCAGAGGGAGAGAGAGTGTAGGGATGCTGGGCTCAACCCCAGGACCCTGAGATCATGACCTGAGCAGAACGCAGATGCTTCAGGGACTGAGCCACCCAGGAGCCCCTCACCCCAACCCTTTCTTAGCTAATAGGCAGAAGGTGTTGTCATAGGGTAATTAGATACAAATATATATTGGTAATCTGTAAACATGTTGTTAATTATAAATATTAGAAGCCGTAAAGAACTATAATTTCTCAGTGTCCAAGTGATTTATCATGCTAAATACATCTAGCTTCTCTGTTTTAATAGCATGAAAATTGATATTTTTTCTCCTTTAGTATTTCTATTTACCTGGGGAGTAGCTATGCTATAGTGAACATTTTATATATTGAGTCCTGAAGTAAAATATTTCAACTTCTCTTCCCCGGGAGTTTTAAGAGCAAATCCCATTGAAAAAGGAACGGAATGGAAAGTTAAAACTTAATCTCCATACACTGCCAAAAATCTGTGATTTTCAGACAAATCATCCAAAGTTTCATAAATGTGGTTCTCATTATCACTCTCCATACTCAGGCAGTTCCAAAAAGTACAAGCAAAGATGCTGATTGGACCACAGATCATAAAGTAACTTTGGCAGCAAGTTTTAAATTGTCACAGACAGAGTGCAACCAGACAATATACAGAAAAGCAGACAATAAGGCTGTCACTTTTAACCAGAGGGCAAAGACATGGACACTCCGTGAATCGGAGCGACCCTAACAGTTTGCTTTCTCTGTTGCAACTTGAAAGTAATCAGATCACCTCCTTGTGGGATCTGGGGAGTGGGACAGAGTTTCTAGTCTACTTAGACCACTGCCATTGTGATGAGATTTTATAAAATAATAGAACAGATATATATATAATAGAAGTTGGTAAGAAATTCCTCTTTATAGATCACTCTACTCTTGACACTCTTTGACACCCCTTTTTGTGAATTTCTCGTGCCTTTTTTTTTTTTCAGGTCTTTTTTACTTTTCCAGTCAAAATAATTAAAGTGATTCCTCAAAAAGGTCATCGGGGGCGGGCTGGGGACACCTGGGTGGCACAATCGGTAAAGCATCCCACTCTTGGTTTCAGCTCAGGTTGTGATCTCAGGAAAATAAATAAATCTTTTTTAAAAAAAATGCTCATCAGCATTTATTGAAAGAGCTATGTGTCTTCCATTTCTCCTCTTACTATGAAGTAGACAGATATTGGTTCATGTGCACAGATATTGGTTCTGTGAGATATTCAGGAAGGAGCTAGCTGATACCAAGTGCCATTTGCTTGGCATATAAAACATGCCCAGGCAGCTTGAAATTGTACTTCTACCCCTCGATTTACATGTTACTTTCCCCTCTCCCTCTCACCCTTTTAAGGCAGTACCTTAGATGGGAGAGGACGGGATGTTTGGGTCCAGTGCCTTTGTTGCAATATATCACGTGCAAATATAACAGTCTGGGAATTAATTAACACCCCAGTCTAGAATCATTATTGTCATACGACGTCCCTTTAACCTTAACGGTGAGAAGGGAAAAGAGAAATTTCTAAAGGAAACCCATCCTCCATAGCATCACTTAATAGCCTCTCTGTTCTTTCTTGAGGGGTAGGATTACCTCCCTGTTATGCAGTCCCCATCCCCATGAATAATCTTATATTGGAGTGGAAAAAATGTCAAGAAGTACCACAAGGCATATAAGAGCTAGGAAACTAAATAAAATATGCAATTTACATCTAATGAAAGCTAACAATGACCTTGAACAAGTCATTAAAACTCATTGTTAACTCTCTCTACATCTGAAAATGAGGACGTTTAACTCTGACCTCTAATATCCCTTCAAAATGTTATAACGCTTAAATTACATCATTAAATTTCAGTATCTCTCATATAGCAGTTTCCGGAAATGGTTTTCCTTTCTTTGGCTAAAAATTCACACCAGGCCAGAATTTTATCAGAGATCCTAGTATCTAATAGGGGTCAGTCCCCAGTATAAGAAGAAAGCATGGCATACAAAAGCAGAATCTGATGTTCAAATCAGACAGATGCTTCACCCGGTGGAAAGTCCTCTCTCATTTCTCAGTCCGATGTGAAGCTTTCACTTTTGTAGCTGATGCCATTGGAAAATTATTCGAAGAAGCAAAGGAGAGGACGAAGAAGCAAATTTGCTATTTATTAGTTTCCGAGCCCATGCTGGTGGATGAAAACTTCCACAGCATCCCTGCCTCCACCGACACCACCAATACCCGGGTCTATGTGGTCTAGTTTGGATGGAATAGAAGATCACTTTTTACTCCTTTCTTTCTTACTTGATTCTTTTTATGTATATATAAAAAAAATCAATAGTTCTTTTCTAAGAGTTAAGGGCAACAAGAATATGGATTATGATAAAGATATTTGTAACAGGGTTTTCGAAGGTCAGAATCTTAGGTTACATGCAAAAAAGGAGAATTTATTATTTCTGTATTTGTCATACAAGAACACGTATATGAGGATAATGTATGTTCCTTATATATTTGAAGGGTAAGACTAGTCATGCAATGATAAATCGTTAAGTAACGTGTAAATTTAAGCCTCATGGATGCATATTTTATATTATTTCTTGAAGCGATATGGAAGTGGTAAAAGGTACTTCCATTGATACGCTTTAAAATAAAAAATGCTTAAAATAATTATGTTTTGATATTTAAATGGCATGTTACTGAGAATGGAACATGGTGGGGAGAAGTATTTTCCAGAAGCATTTCTAGAAGGTGGAAATGTCTGAATTCCCAACTGTGAGCTTTATACACTTTTCCCATTAAGTGTGTATATGGTTATAAACAATTTATTCTCCAGTATACACTCCTCTACTATTAACTGCTTCAAATGAACCCTTTTCATATGCATGTGCATGTGAAGCTAAGAAAGACTTATTTAAATTTCTACAGAGGACTGTTAAAAATAAACTTAAAATATCCCTAATGATAGGAACTCATACCAGGTTCAAGAAGGACACATCTCTAAATTTTTACAATGTTGCTAATGACAAAAAGTAAGGTTTGTAAGTAGCAAAGTGAAACATCTAGAGTTTACAAGGCCATATTAAATATCATAACCCTCTATAAATTCTAATTTTCTTTTTTTAAAAATGGTATATGACAAATAAATCTACCGTTACAAATAACCTTCTTTGTAGAGTCATTGCTAAATGATGCCATAAAGGTATTACTTGATATATTCGCTACATTTTTCTCTCCTTTGTTTTCAAAAAGATTTATAGTCATTTCTCTATTTAGCCAACAGATGTGAAGTGATTTCAGGATGATCTGTATCCATCAGAAAGTGCCACATGTTTCTTATTTAGCCCCATTTCTATGGAAACCTGAAGATGCCTCATGTATCGTCTTTCAGTGTTCTGAAGAAAAATAACTTTCATTATTTTGGCATGAAACACCCTTAGAATGCCCTATGTCAAGAATAATTAGAATTTCACTTTTCAGTGTCTCTCCTGCAGTATATTGACTGTCTGAAGGAGCCTTGCTGTCTGGTGTCTGATAAATATGTTCTCGAGTGTATGAACTGAAGCGAATCTGAGCCAAACTGGTTAGAGCTGTCCATGTGAAAGTCTAGATAGAGGTGCAGAAATGCACATATTGAGACATTCATTAATTTGCTTCCTGACTATTCCATTTATTAAGTAGAGGTTGCTTTCACGTCTAGCTCAAATGCTATATCTATAGAGAATAAGAAAATATATAAATCCTGATGAGAAGTAACAAGGCATAGTGGGTGTGTCTAGGACATCATTGGTTAAGTAGTGCTAGAATCGTAAAGACAAAATTAAAGGAAAAAGAAGGAAGAGAGGAAATTGAAATTTATTCTGTGCTTAAAAGGGGCTTAGCCACTTTACGTACTTACTTAATTCCCACAACTTTAAAGTTAGCATAGGTTAAGTAAAAGACTGAAGGCCAAACAATTACCCCTACAACTGGAGCATTATATTGCTGGACAAGTAGAAATGGATAGGAAACATCAGGCTTTCTGTGGCTTATCAAAATTTAATCATAAAGGATAAGAGAAATGAACATATAAACTGTTCAGAGCTATCACAAGCCTAAGCAAAGTTCTTTGTTCCAGACTTTTCAATGTAGGAGAAAGCCAAAGATTGTGAATATCTGAAGACAAGTAGACATTTGGTAACAGAATTGTAGGACAAGAAGTAATGTTTCATTGTTCTCATGAAAATAGCTCCTGAAAACCTACAGTTAGAGAATAGAGAAAATTTTGGAAAGACAGCAAAATGCAAAGGCATTGCAATTTAGACAAAGAGAAAACTTTTATAGCAAGACATTCAAAACGCTACCTCATATCTAAGCCAGGGCAAGTCATATTGCTGAGGTATGTAAGAAAGCCAACTCCATCAAGGATTTTATTCTTGTAAAAAAACCTAAAAACAACATAAAAATGAACAGGCAATTCCTGGCTTTTGGTGATAAAGTAGATGATTCTGAAAATTGTTCAAACAATACCAGCTAAGGTTAATAGGCTGGCTAAAAGGTTGGAAGTTAGGAAGTTGGCCAGTGGTATAGAGGTATACTGTTAATGATATACTAGTAAATTCCCTGAGGTTACATTTACTTTTCTTATTGTCAACAAAATGTGTACTTCAGATGCCAGCTTCCTTCATCTCACTGAGAACTTCCCTGGAATAGGTTTTTGTATAGCTTATAATCAAAACAAACCAAATTCAATCATGTTGAAATAGATAATGATGGTAGTTTCAATTATTTGCATTTTGGAGCTTTGTTAAATGTTTTGAAAGTTAACAAGCTTTTCCTAAGGCTACAGACATTGAAAACAGTTTTAAATCATAATTTCACCACCTATTATCTTGAGAGTTTAGTTCAGTAGATATAAAATGAGCATAATAATACCTACAGTGCAGAGTGGTTCTTAGAATTGAAAGGACTTATAAATCTACTTGAATAGCACCTGTTACATAGTAGAAAAATGATGGTAAAGGCTTGAGAGGCAAATTGAAATAACATACATTAAAGTATATATTTCATTTTTTTAAGGTTTTACTTTTATTCCAGTTATCATACAGTGTAATTTTTTATTATAAATTTATTTTTTATTGGTGTTCAATATGCCAACATACAGAATAACACCCAGTGCTCATCCCGTCAAGTGCCCCCCTCAGTGCCCGCCACCCAGTCACCCCCACCCGCCTCCCTTTCCACCACCCCTGATTTACAATCAGTTTCAATTGTAAAATACAGTGATTCAACACTTGCATACAACTCCCCCTGGTATTAATCACCTAAGTGCACACCTTAAATCCTGTGACCCATTTCACTCATCCGCCACTCACCTGCTCTCTGGTAATCATCCTTTTGTTCTCTATACTTAAGAGTCTGTTTTAGGTTTTGTCTTTCTCTACTTTTTACATCCCTTTGCTCATTATTTTTGTTTCTTAAATTCTACACATGAGTGAAATCATATGGTGTTCGTGTTTCTCTGACTGGCTTATTTTCACTTAGCATCATACTCTCAAGCCCCATCCAGGTCCTTGCAAATGTCAAGATTTCATACTTTTGCGTGGCTGAATGATATTCCATTTTGTGTGTGTGTATATATGATAAATATCATATATATGTATAGATAATCACTTCTACTGTTTGTCTTTTTCCTTCTTACATCTAGGGTAAGGTTCAGCATAGGGTTATGGAAAGCATGAGGTTTATGATTAAGGGCAGAGTGAGGGTATATGCCTTGTATAGAGCAGGTCAGAGATCTTTCCATAGGGTTTTGGTTAGGGTTAGGGGTTAAGGGGTAGTGTTGGGTTCCTATTAGGTTATTGTATGAGCCTGGTATGCTACAGTTCTGAAAGTATACTTTTTAACAGGTAAAATCATTACTGTCATCTAAATATAATATGATCAATTTCAAATATGTACTTTAACTCATTAATAATAAAAAACATGAAAAATGTTCCATCTGGTCAATGGATTATCCTAGAATCAGACACATATATAAGCAAACAAGTGTACTAAAACTAATACTCTTAATAGATAAAAGGATTTGATTCTCCTACAGAGTTTATGGAGATCATTTACACCTCCACTAGTCAAAATGCATCCGTATGCATATGGACAAGAACTATTTGCATCACTATCCCTTATCTACTACTTACAAGGTGGTAATGGAGCTGAAAAATAACCAGAGACAGAGATAAGTAAGATGTGTGCACTAAACAGGACACCCAGTAATAATTTTTAATCAATTTTCCATTCACATTTAATTTTCTGACAGACCTCCCTCCCCCTTATGTTCATCATAATATCAAAGGAAGTTATTATTGGCCATTGCAAAATAGACTGGTCTCATTAGGTTCCGTCTGGTTATTTACATAGGTCCAGCAAGTGTTTTAATTAGCCCTATAGGATCCCTTTTGTGTTCTTTTGTAAACTAAATGCTATAGAGTATTGAACATCCCACAAGGCCAAAATTGATTTCTGTACAAAAGAATCTAAGATCATAAAGAACCTCAGATCATGCTTTTAAATGCCTCTATTTATTTACTTTACAGAGGATAGGAAAACAAACCCAAGAAACTTGTTCCACCAGATTTCAACCACAGTGCCTATAAATTTGAGGGATTTCTCTTTCAAAGATCCTCAAAATTTCCTAAGGGTCCTGGCCTGCCAGGAATTTATCTTCCTTACCACCTAAAAGGCCTAACCCTGTAAGGCAGGTTTAGGGCCAGTTTTCCTAGCAGGAGCTTTGTAGGCATTGAGTCTGTCAATAAAGTCAACATTGCTATTTTTTTAATTTTTTTTAAATTTTTTTTTATTGGTGTTCAATTTACCAACATACAGAATAACCCCCAGTGCCTGTCACCCAATCACTCCCATCCCCCGCCCTCCTCCCCTTCTACCACCCCTAGTTCGTTTCCCAGAGTTAGCAGTCTTTACGTTCTGTCTCCCTTTCTGATATTTCCCACACATTCCTTCTCCCTTCCCTTATATTCCCTTTCACTATTATTTATATTCCCCAAATGAATGACACCATATAATGTTTGTCCTTCTCCGACTGACTTACTTCACTCAGCATAATACCCTCCAGTTCCATCCACGTCGAAGCAAATGGTGGGTATTTGTCATTTCTAATAGCTGAGTAATATTCCATTGTATACATAAACCACATCTTCTTTATCCATTCATCTTTCGATGGACACCGAGGCTCCTTCCACAGTTTGGCTATTGTGGACATTGCTGCTATAAACATCGGGGTGCAGGTGTCCCGGCGTTTCATTGCATCCGTATCTTTGGGGTAAATCCCCAGCAGTGCAATTGCTGGGTCGTAGGGCAGGTCTATTTTTAACTGTTTGAGGAACCTCCACACAGCTTTCCAGAGTGGCTGCACCAGTTCACATTCCCACCAACAGTGTAAGAGGGTTTCCTTTTCTCCGCATCCTCTCCAACATTTGTGGTTTCCTGCCTTGTTAATTTTCCCCATTCTCACTGGTGTGAGGTGGTATCTCATTGTGGTTTTGATTTGTATTTCCCTGATGGCAAGTGATGCAGAGCATTTTCTCATATGCATGTTGGCCATGTCTATGTCTTCCTCTGTGAGATTTCTCTTCATGTCTTTTGCCCATTTCATGATTGGATTGTTTGTTTCTTTGGTGTTGAGTTTAAGAAGTTCTTTATAGATCTTGGAAACTAGCCCTTTATCTGATATGTCATTTGCAAATATCTTCTCCCATTCTGTAGGTTGTCTTTGAGTTTTGTTGACTGTATCCTTTGCTGTGCAAAAGCTTCTTATCTTGATGAAGTCCCAATAGTTCATTTTTGCTTTTGTTTCTTTTGCCTTCGTGGATGTATCTTGCAAGAAGTTACTGTGGCCGAGTTCAAAAAGGGTGTTGCCTGTGTTCTTCTCTAGGATTTTGATGGAATCTTGTCTCACATTTAGATCTTTCATCCATTTTGAGTTTATCTTTGTGTATGGTGCAAGAGAGTGGTCTAGTTTCATTCGTCTGCATGTGGATGTCCAATTTTCCCAGCACCATTTATTGAAGAGACTGTCTTTCTTCCAATGGATAGTCTTTCCTCCTTTATCGAACATTAGTTGACCATAAAGTTCAGGGTCCACTTCTGGGTTCTCTATTCTGTTCCATTGATCTATGTGTCTGTTTTTGTGCCAGGACCACACTGTCTTGATGACCACAGCTTTGTAGTACAACCTGAAATCTGGCATTGTGATGTCCCCAGATATGGTTTTCTTTTTTAAAATTCCCCTGGCTATTCGGGGTCTTTTCTGATTCCACACAAATCTTGAAATAATTTGTTCTAACTCTCTGAAGAAAGTCCATGGTATTTTGATAGAGATTGCCCTGGGTAACACTGACATTTTCACAATATTAATTCTGCCAATCCATGAGCATGGAATATTTTTCCATCTCTTTGTGTCTTCCTCAATTTCTTTCAGAAGTGTTCTATAGTTTTGAGGGTATAGATCCTTTCGATCTTTGGATAGGTTTATTCCTAGGTATCTTATGCAACATTGCTATTTAAAGCTGCCTTGTCACACCTGATTTAATGAGCATTATTTCAAACATGACTGGTAAAATGGAGAACAGATTCTTATGGAATCTATGCAATCTACCTTTTTTGTCATGAAGAGTAAGGAGATTCAGTAAGATTTTATGAATTCTAGGTCAATGAGAATCCAGTATCATTTTTAAATGTCTTATTTCAATATATAAAAGCAGAGTTATTGAATTGTTGTGAGTTGTAAATAGCTTAAGAAAAGAGAAAAAAGGACTTCCTTATAAGTCTAGAAAACAGAACATTGAAAGAACATCAGCCATACAGGAAATAATTGAACACGATGTGATTTCTCTCATCAGTTCATTCAGTCCTATATAATTAGTTCTTGCTTGCTGGATCCTGGGTTACCCATCCACTGGCAGGTGACTGACTTCTGGACCAAAATGAATACTGAAAATCTTGATTCAGTCCCCTGATAAGGTCTGAAAGTTACCTAAGTTATATCTGCTCAAAGCCTATACGCACAAGACTACTCTTTAGCATCAATAATTTGAAGTGCCTAAAACAGAACTTTTCCACAAATCTATGAAATGGTCTCTATATTTTGCTAACACATTCTCTGGACTATAACTTGTAGTAGAACCTTCAGGAAAACCCAATAGTAAAATAAAAATTATCTGTAAATAGAGGATTAATAGCTGTCTGTGGTTAGTTTATTTCTATAACCAATAATACTGAAATTGAGAAAAATTTACCTGAGGATAAATACATATTATGAAAAGCAGCATATTGACAAATCGCCAGTCTTCCCATAAAGTGCAGTTTCAAAAATACGTATATTAATAACACTTTACTTATACAAACTTAGGGAAGGTTGAGCATATCTTCTGATCTGACAATTTTCTGTGTGACTCATAATAGTGACATATAGAACAAACCTAATGACTTTAGCATCTCTCTTTATAGAGAAGAAGGAAAGATGTATGATTTTCCAGGAGCTGTCTAGAAAAACTCAAGCAAAATTTTAAGTGGATTTTTTACAAGTTTAGTGTAGATTTTGGGAAGGCAAACTCAAGAGTTACCAGAGTTTTGGGTACTCGATTAAGATAGGATCATGGGTACCCGACATGCAGTAGTTGGTTTTATATTTAATTGGATGACAAAACATTTAAAGGAAAAATAGAAAATGACACAATTGTAAAGAACTATAGCTCTTCCGTAAGTGTAGAAACATTGGTCTTTTTTTTTCTCCTTTTTTTAAGTCGGTAATTCCTTTTAACTCATCTTCTTTAGAGGATTATAAATTCACCATAAGGCACAGAAAATTAATCTGATACAACACAAAATCTCCATCTGGGCAGACTGCATCAAATTGAAAAATAACCTCTCCTACAGTAGCTAAAGGCACTAATTAGAAACTATGAAAGCAAGCCCATCCAAATTGAGTGGACTTTGCTAAAATTTTAACATATTTCATAGTTTCTTTTTTCTTTCTAAACACGGATATTATAAGCCAAGACAAATAAAACTCACTTTCCATATGTTAGCCTTCATTATGTTCCTTCATTTTCTGAAAGCAAAGGACACTTTACTTTAGAACAGTAGTTCTCTCAAGGGGTCTGCAAGGTCAAAACAATTTTTGCAACAAAACCAAGATTGTGTTTATGTTTATGTGGTGTTCGCTCTTGCTATCTACAAATGAATTCATGAGTTGAAAAAGTCAGTTTCTATTTCCAACACGGTAAATATAGTTAAAATATCAGCAAAAGCTCTTTGGGGCCCTCAAAAATACAAAACATTCAGAGACTAAGAAGCTTGAGCACTGCTGCATTAAGAAAAACTTCCATAATTTTCCTTTACAAACAAAAGCACACATACAACTGTATTCCTTAGCCACTGTTGCTCCTAATATAGGTTTATAACTTTTAACCAAAGAAACTGCTATTTCATAGTAAAAGCGAGGTTTTGGATAAATGAGAATTATCTGTCCTACAGAAGAATTTTCCAGGTTAGCGGTTACATATATACATATGTAAACATACATATACATAATAAAACCTGCTAAGGTCACACAGATCTTATTTATACATTCATGACCCAAAGCTATCTATATTCAGCCTTTCAAAAAATATTGAAGTAAAAGGCATATGAAATAAAAATGATGTTTAGTAATCATGTTTGGATAATCTATCTTTCTAAAAAATTATTTAGGTATACAATTTGTATCTGTTAATTAACTTAAGGTAACATCAGAATGAGGTTTTAAATTATTTAAAAATCTCAAAAGTTTCCTTTGAGCTAGCATGCTTCAAATATAGCTATCATAGAAATAAAAAGAAAATAATTATTCAATTTATTTAAATGAATTTAAAGTTTTTTAAAATCTTAAAACACCTCATGAGAAATTATTACCTGATTTGATCAGTAGATTTGTAAGTTTGGAAAAACAAACCCAAGTAGAATAAAATATATGCTCTTATTGTACTTAATAGTAATAAATTACAGATAAAACACAGCTAGATTTTTTTACAACCAAAATTATTCAACTAGTCTTGTCAAAGATGATCTTAATTTTGTAGTGTCTTAAAATATTTCTGAGTCATTTTTTGTAAGGAAAATATTTTTTTTTGTTTTTTTTCAAGTTTAGGATATATAAAATATTAACAGTTTAATATTCTTATTTTCTGGAACTTTTAGGAATATTTAACTTAAAGAAGTGCTCATTTGTTATCTTGATAAGCCAATCAGAACAGATCCTGTAATTTAAGATAGTTCATGATCTAACGTGTGATATGAATCCTCTCGAGACAGGAAAACACTTCACACTCACACAGTAAAAGGTAAAGGGCTTTCAGAATTACAAACACATACATGCATAGAAAGCTATGGCTTCAGGTCTATAAATTCAGCCACAGGTCAAGAGTAAATATAGAAACACAGATACTAAAGAACCATTTTCCTTCCTGTGGGCATCTACTTCTTAATTTATTGGAGCTCAATTTTTTTTTTCAAAAGGAAAACAATCAGAGAAAGAATAACAAACCTTATTCTATATCATCTCTCACCCAAAAGAGAATAGATCTCTATCATCCATATGAAAAAAATCACCAAAAGTCAGACCATCACACCAAATTCCCAAGCATGACTGTTACCAATGGAAGATAAAATACATAAGTGAAACAAAAACAACAACAAAAAAAAACATAAAATTAGTAAAAGAGGAAAAATGAAACACAAAACCAACACAATTAAAGTTCTATTGCCACTGGATTTCACTCTGGAGGACAAGATAAAAAGCAGCAGATCAGTAGCATGGGTTTTTCCCCTCGCACCTACTCTGGCAGGTAACTTGACTAAGTTCCTCAGTGGGACCTCCAAGATTTTAAAGAATATTTTTTCTTACAGGATGAAAGCATGACCCTCATACATTAATGAGGGCACCAGTAAGACACTGCAAAACAGTTCAGGGAAGAAATGGGAGGCACATATTAAGTAAATAATCATGAATGTTGTAACGAACTTAAGCAATAGATCGAAAACAGTTCTTTGGGAGGGAGGAAAAGGATATAAATATTACCTCTACTGGAAAAAATAAAACTTATTTTGCATACCTATGAGAAAAATCATATTCATTGTTATCAGTTATTTACAATTTAGAATGCTAACATAGCTTAGAGATACTGAAGGAGGAACTCGACAGGACATCCAATAATCTTTTTTTTTATGCATTTCAAAGTCATTTGCAATTATTCCTGACTATATCATTGAGAATAATTTGCCAAATTATTCCTATTAAATGAACTGATATCCAATTTCAGATAAAGAACAAATGAATTTATTTACTCAGTGAAGTTCCCAATATAACCAATTATCACTCAGTGAAAAACTCAATGAAATTTATAAACTTGCATATTTTCAGTTTACCAAAAAAGTGGACGTGGTAGCATACAATGGGGAAGAAACTTTCTTTCTCATACCTTCCCTTTTCAGAGCACTCTTTGCATTGATTTTTTTCCCCTTAAGTCTAAAGAAAAATTTGGGAAGATCTCATAGATTTCTGGCTCTTTTCAAATAAAGTAAATCCCTTTCAGTTTAACATCAGATCTTTAACTTCTCTTCAAGTCCACATTTTTTTTTTTCTCTCCTCAACCGATAAGCAATCACAGGAAAGGAACTGCATAGTTGCTTGGTCTTGATCTCTTGCCCCCACTCTGTGGCTCTTTAGAGAACCCCCCAAGTTTAAAGTCAATAGAAGTGGGGGGAGAGAAGGGTGAGAATGTCTCACTTGCCTGGGAAGGTTGTAATCCAATATTAGTACCATTCAGGTTTAGTATATGCCAAAAGCTTACTCTTTCTCTTGTGAGAGTTTCTTCCTAGTTGCAGAGGCAGCTGGAATTCCTAAAGTGGTTGATGGTGTTCCTTCTCCTATGTGTTATTTATATTCCCCCTCACTCAAGTGCCACCTCTTCTAGGACATACTAGACTTTCAATCTTTCCTCTGAAGATACCTCACTCTTGGTTAGAAGTCTTCTTGGGAAGGGTCTTTAGATATGGCTCACCATTGGTTCCTTTCTTCAATATTCTTTTCTAGCACATGAAGACCACAGGACTCCTTGGAAGCTACCAGAAGTGCAGCATCTCTCAGAGCAGTACTTTTTGATCCTGTTCATCTCAGGAAACCAGCTCCGGCCTCTTGCCTTCAGACTTTTCAAATTTAAATATAGACTTGGTTCACTTGAAGTTTATTCCTATTTTGCTTGAGGTAAGAAGGAGGCACTGCCTCACCAGAGGAGGTTTGAGGAAACCCCAGATACACCAGCAACTCTTCCTCTCTAAAGAAAACTTTTAGTTTTCTAATGTAAAACTTTTAGTTTTCTAATGGAAAACTTCCATTACAATGTCTTCAACTTCATATTGCATGTTTTCTCTTGCTTTTATATAGACCCCAGATACTCCATGGGCTGATGCTGTCAGAAAACCTGTCACAATATCTTAGAGTTTGCATGAACAGAAACTCCCCTGAGGATCTCCCCCTGTACCATTTACCTTCATGGCTTTCTGCTTAAAACCTAGGAAAAAAAAATGCTTAAGAACATTTGTTACATATATTTAATCTTCACATATCATGATTTACACTGAATTATATTTTTATGAAGTCCTTGAGTTATTTATCTTAGCTTATAAAAATTCAGACTGCTTAAGTGATTTAAGCAAATTTCTTTGGAATAAATACATTATGAACATTCATTCATATGCCACCTTTCAATATGGTCAACATTCAAGCTCTTGTTTAAAACCACGTCCAACCCCACGTCCATTTCTAGAACATACCAAGTGTCCTTCCTTTCTTATTTTTTCCTCAGCACTTGTTACAACATAACATACAAACCTAACTTTACTGGATGTTGTGCTATTTTGTTGTTGTTTGTTGTTGTTGTTTTATGGCTACATAGAATAAGATGATTATTTTGCAGTATCTCAGTGAGGACAATGATGTAGTGGAAATGGAGAACAGTCATCAGATTTAATATGTACTTCAAATGTGGAGGCGACAGGACTTATTGATGTACCAGATGTAAGAGGTGACGAAAAGAAATAAATATGTGTTCTACTTTTTGAGCCAGAACAATCAGATGTTTGTACTTTGTTGTTGTCGTTTAACAACTTACTTAGCAATTAAAAGGACTTAAAAACTGTGAACTTTGGTGAAGTCATCAAGAGTTCCTGAGAAGCCAGAACACTTAATGAAAAGCTTTGAAGGATGAGGCAAGGAGACTAAGAAGGAAGGTCAAAAGGCCGGAAGGAAAATAAGAGAAACTGGTGTCAGTGGATGAGATATTCAAGGTAGAGGACGTAGCCAATTCTGTCAAATGCTGTTAAAGTAAGACTAGAAAATTCTGAGAAACTATTCATTGTATTTACAGATATTAAGGTTATGGAATACTCAGAGGGACTTGAAGGGAGATATGAAGGTCAAATCCATAATAGAGAAGTGAATGCCAGGTGCAGAATCAAGAAATAAAGCATAACAATTCTTTCAAGAAATTGGGACTATATCTACGCAGAGTGATAGAATATAATAGCTGGGGGAGGGGGATGCATGTTGATGAAGAAATATGAGGAGTGTTTTGTTGTTGTTTTTAATGTAAGTCATGTGGGCATGTTTATATATAAATACATATATGCATATATATACACATATAGAAATGGATCAGTGAAATTATAAAATATAAAAGGGGAGACAACTTTTCTTATTAAAGATTAAAAAGAAATTTTTCTTTTTGACAAGTGAGAGAGAGAACACAAGCAGGGGGAGCAGCAGGCAGAGGGAAAGGGAGAAGCCGACTCCCTGCTGAGCAAAGAGCTTGATGCAGGGCTTGATCCCAGGACCCTGGGATTGCAACCTGAGCCAACCAGGTGCTCCAAGAGGTAAACAACTTTTAAGTTTTTAGTTATTAGTAGAAGAGATATTGGTCTGTAAACAGAGAAAGGTATATCTTTATCATAAATGATACATGTATGATGATGCTGATTCTTCTAGTAGAAATCATATTGAATGTTAACTCAGTGTAGGAAAGAATGGTGAAACACCTTACCTCTCTTATCTCAGTTACTCATATCATTAAAATCTATGAAGTGATTATTATTATTATTTATGATTCATTGTTGGAGAAATTGACTCTTAGAGAGTTTAAAATATTTGTCTAAGACCATCCAGCTAAATGAAGTGATTATTATTATTATTTATGATTCATTGTTGGAGAAATTGACTTTTACAGAGTTTAAAATATTTGTCTAAGGTCATCCAGCTAGTAAATGCTTGGATCTGGCTTTCAAATATGAACTCTTGAGTGGAAAGCACAAACTCTTAAATCCTTGAAATATAGTGGCTAGGAAAGCTAAGGAAAAAGGTGGAGGGAGGTTTTCATCTTCATAACCAAGTCTGGTGGATAATGATATTTTGCATGTGGGAAGAATAATTAGAGATTATGAAATTTTATTTTCTTCCATAATTATATTAGAAAGCTAAAAATCACTTGGTAGATCCTAATTGCTCTAATTCAGATAATTTCTGGAACCTGATGAAAATGTGTGCCTTCCTTTTTTAACAGTAACTCTTCCCTGATGACTGTCTTGCTTCAATAAAGTTATTATTTCCATAAATAGAAACAGCCCTTATATTGGTAAATACATTATGCATGCATATATATGATAATGCACCTGACTTCTTTTTTCAATCATGTATAGGAAAATAATAAAAGAATCACAATCACCAAGCAGATTTCTACAAACATTTTACTAGTTTAATAAAAACAAACCCATGAAATGTGTACCTTCCAACATTTCACCTATTAAATTGCATAGAATTGAAGTAGTATCTAAAGGCCATTCCACAAGCAACAAGAATTACCATACATACATATTAATATGCATGGGATTGATAAAGTGAGCCACATTTGCATTCCATACATAAAACTGTCAACTCACATTTCCATGATAAATCATGAAAAGAATAAAGGGGTACTCAGGCATAGGAGCACTGCATATATTTTCTGGGCTGGCAAAGGCATTCTCTCTGTGTGTCTGATTCATTTGTTGTGCTAATTTTCAGGATACATGAAACTTTACCAGAAACTTAATATGATAGGTATATCCTCAAAACTGTCACAGTGAAAAATATTGCATATTTTCACAATCTACAGAATACGGGCCATGAAGTTTTAAAGTTTAAAATTTTTAATTCCTAATATAGTTATAGACTTGGCAAAGTTCTTATCAAAGAATCAGAAATTAAAGAGAAAGATCTACTCTAGGCCACAACGTATTAAACTGACTACCTTGGGATAAAACTTAAGCTAATTTCTTATTGTCTAATAATACTATTCTATGAAGTAAAAAGAAAACATAGTGATGTCTTCATGTTTTAGACAGCCAGCTCCTGTATAATAAATGACTACGTGCGAACAACATTTTGCAAAACCACAGGTGCCTACTCAGCATATATGTAGGATGTCTATCAGATATCACATCAACATTTCCTAACCTAAACTCCTTATTTTCTCCTCCAAACCTGTCCATTGCAAATTTCCCTTGAATATATCCACTGCTCACTACTTTCCATGATCTAAAATAATATCATTCTTCTTCTGCAATATCCTCCTAGCTAGTCTCCCTGAGTCTACATCTGGCACTGCTTCTTCTCGGTACAAGGATTACACTGAGATCCCTTAAAACAGTCAGATCCTGTCATTCATCTACTAAAGACCCTGCAATGTCTCCATATTTCACCGAAGTAAAAGGCACAATCCTTTCAAGTGTTTGTAAAGCCCCTAATGATCTAGCCCCTTATTATCAACCAGACCTCACCTCCAACCACACTCCAATTTCCCCTCCAGTTACACCAGCCTCTTTCACTCTGACTTGCCGGCCAAGGGCCTGCCTCAGGGCATTTCTACCGGCTGTTTATTTCCTCTGCATGGAGCACTCTTCCAAGCCCCCCACACCCACCCCCGGGGAGGCGATGGCTAACTGCTTAACCACTAAGCCTTCCAAAAATGTCATTTTCTTAAAGTGGCCTACCTGATTGGTTTGCAACCTCAACCTCCTGTCACTCCCATTTCCCTTACACTGTTTTGGCTTTTATTCCAGTGATATTTATTATTTTGTAATAATCTGTCTGTCTAATTAGCATATTTATTCTATTTGTGTAGATCAATTAGAATATTGATGTACAGGAAAAAAATAAAACAGGAAACAATAAAACAGGAAAAAAATAAAAAATAATAATAAAACAGAAAAAAAATAATTAAAAAAAGGATGTAAAACAGGACCCTAGTCGGTATTCAATGTATATTTTAAAGAGAATGAATTATTTTAATTTATTACTAGTGATAAAGCATGCACATACAAATTTAATTCTAGGAAAAGGAAGATAAGCTCGACAAGAAACATAAAATACAGTCGGTTTCAAAGAAAAATGATTACAGTGATTTGGACAGGAAAAAAAATAAATGTTTTGTATCAAACAGTATTTGAGAAGTGCCTTTAAAGATTGGTAAAATTTTGACAAGTGAATAATCAAGGTGTGGGCACTGTAAGAATTAATCAAAAGGGGGATTAAGAATGAAACTAATTACTATTTGCTTTTCATGTGTCCTCATTCTTTTTAACACCTGGGAAAACAAAGATGAATAGCCTAATCATTGATTTCAAATTGCTTGCTGCTAGTGAAATGTGTGTGTGTGTTCTAATGCTAACAATTAATATATTTTTTTAAAGTTTTTATCTGAATTGCAGTTAGTTAACATATAATGTATTATTAGTTTTGGGTGTAGGATCTAGTGATTCAACAATTCCATGCATCACCCAGTGCTCATCAGTTAACCGTAAAATAAATGTTAAAACAAAACAAAACAAAAAAATACATTTAGGAGATTCCTAAAGTTGGGGAGAGACGGTTACAAATGAACAAAACTCAAAAAAAAAAAAAAAAAAAACCACGAACCTTTTGTCAATAATTGATGAACAAATTTTAATTAAAAGGAACATGTGACGATACTGCCAAAGAAATAAAATGGCAGAGTATGTAGATAGGATCTCAGTTCATGCTCGCATGGATGTTCGGTTGCAGCTAATTTTATAAAGCTTATTTACCTACTGGTCCATTTGGAACATAATATCAACACTATTACAGATTCCCAATCTATTGTTTGCCCAACCATGGGTGTGGGCAGTAAAATGTTTCAGTGGGCACATTTTCTCTTGGCACCTCTTCCTTTTGGTATCAACCATGGGATTGGTATCCAGGAAGATGAATAAAAACATGTCTTCAGACAACTCCATGCCTTTTATTCTTGGACAAAAAAAAAAAAAAAAAAAATCTTCCCATCAGTCCTATTCCAATTAGAGTAGTTGAGCAACTTAGACAAAAAGGCCCTCAGCATTACTCGCAACTAAACTCTAGGCAATCCTAAGCTTTCCATCTTCTAAGCAAGTCTCATTTCATCGGAATCTTCTAACATTCTCCAAACAAAAATTACTTCTCAAAGATTTTCCCCAGAGGAGAGAAAAAAAACTGGGGAAATAAAAATGACTTTTACAATGCCCCCCAAGTCCCACCAATAGCAACCCCATTGCATCATACTCCCCAGATCCTAGAATCAGTTCCCAAAACTGCATTGGAAAAAGAACATTCAAGACACCCGGGTGGCTCGGTGGCTGAGCATCTGCCTTTGGCTCAGGGTGTGACCCCGGGGTCCTGGGATCGGGTCCGGCATTGGGCTCCCTTCAGGGAGCCTGCTTCTCCCTCTGCCTGTGTCTCTGGGTCTCTTATGAATAAATAAATAAAACATTTTTGAAAAAGAAAAAGAACATTCACAAACATTACCTCTTTCCCTGCAGTAGATTTGAGTTTCTTTTTGATTCATTTGTTCTTTTTCCAAACCTAGGTCTTTCTATGCTTTGACCTCCCAGGAGGATTAGGAAAAATAAAATAGAGCAACTGCTTCCTTTTCTTTCTTTCTTTCTTTTTTTTTTTTTTTTTGGTTGTTGTTGTGCTTAACCCATTTTCTCTTGATCTTGTATTCAATAAATTCTGAAAGAATGAATGCAATCACCATCAAGGAAACAAGATGCTTCCCTTCAAAATGTGCCCTTGAAATGGCCAAATTCTCTTTTAAAGACCAGCTGCTACATTTTACCTGCACAATTTTTATTAACATGGATATAATAAACAGTAAACTCATAGTTTTTTATTTAAAGGTTAAAGTGCTTATAAATATCTAAATTACTATGACTTTTGCAATAATCCTATAGTATGAATGAATATGGACCTAATTCCCGAGGTGAACACCAGCAAAATGTTTCAGTGGGTGTATTTTCCCTTGGCATCTCTTCCTTTTGGTGTCAACCTCTAGACACCTTTATTTTCTGATAACCATCTGTCACCACCCCTGGGCTATTATTTATAGAATAAATGATTTTTTTTTAGTAGAAGGGAGACATATATATTATATTTATAATACAAAGAGGCTAAGTTGATGACATAGCTTAGGGTAAGAGCAAAATGTACCCAGGATTAGACAGATTTGTGCACCAAATAAGAGACATCATTACTTGTCAGAGAAGTCACTCCATCTCCGTTAGCACCTCTTTGACTAAGGAAAGACCAGAATACAGTGTTAATGGATCTTGCCCACCAGGAAAAGTACCGTCAGGAGTAGGCAACGTAGGCAACCTGATCTTTTTCTTCTTCTGACTTGGGAGTACCAGGAATGATTGCCAAGGAGGAGGGAGATGAAACAAGGAAGTAAACAATGGTGTGGGCTCTCTCTTTGAAAGAAGTGAGGTCTACACTCAGAATTCAGGGATCCACCCAAATTCCAAGTGTATTCTTCAATAAGAATGAGAAGGAAAATACACATGCAAATTGGCCAAGTATTTGCATTTATTTTATTTGTTTAGATCTTTTTTGGGGGATCCCTGGGTGGCTCAGTGGTTGAGCGTCTGCCTTCAACTCAGGGCGTGATCCCAGGTCCAGGGATCGAGTCCCATGTCGGGCTCCCTGCATGGAGCCTGCTTCTCCCTCTGCCTGTGTCTCTGCCTCTCTCTCTCTCTGTGTCTTTCATGAATAAATAAATATTAAAAAAAAAATTTTAAAATGATTTAAATATTTTTTAAGATTTTATTTATTTATTTAACAGAGAGAGAGAGGCCCAGAGACCACAAGCAGGGTGAGCTGCACAAAGAGAGGGAGAAGCAGGCTCCCCGCTGAGCAGGGAGCATGATGCGGGGCTCCATCCCAGGACTGTGAGATCGAAACCATCAGTGGAAGGCAGATGCTTAACCCACTGAGCCACCCAGGAGCCCTTGGCCAAATATTTGTAAAGCATGCATAAACTTTGATGGATTAAAATAATATTGGAGAGGGGAGGAACATCAAAGTCTTGTTTTATCATCTTATTTTCCAGTGATGGAACTGAAGACTGGAACTATTAAATGACATCCAAAGGAACCAGGATTAGAATGCAGGTTTTCTAGGCTAATTCTGTGTCCTGCTGCCACCCTATCCCCTTCCACAGTGTCCTAAAATACTGTATGAATGAAAAGCCATAAAAATCAAATACTCCATGAAATAATAACATCTCTTTCCATCTTACACATCAATATAATCTTTTTTTTTTTTTCTTGTTAAATCTGTAGTCCATCCTTTTAGGTATTTTAGATATGGTAGGTGATGTATAAGATCTTCAATGATGCAGTATTAAACATTTCACATAGAAGAATGACATATTTCTGGAGCTTTCAGGGGGAAAAAAGAAAAAGAAAAATTCACTTCAGACTGAACTAAACCAAAAAGTAATAGAGAAATTCTCTCAAGAGGAACATAATATTTTAGACTGCAACATTTAAGTATTAATAGGCCCAAAATTTCATGTGCTGCTGCTTTGCCATTTCAAGGTTTACAGGGCCCCTTGCTGTAACCAGATAGATTTCCATAGAGAGGAAGAGCTCCCATGTTGTTAGTTCCCCTAATAGCTGGACCAATGGCTGCACCCCACCTGATTCTTCTTGATCTAATGCCTTTACCTGCCCACAAACCTCAAAAATTGTTCAAAAAAGCTAATCACATGGTCCCAGAAGAACTCCACCCTCTTTTTCTAGCATACCCACCTACTACTGCCCCTGTTTATTCACTGTATTGCCCAGGACATGCCACATCCTCCACTGGGGCTGTGTGTTTATGTTATCTTATTTTTTAAGATTTTATTTATTTATTCATGAGAGACATGGAGAGGGAGAGAGGCAGAGACATAGGCAGAGGGAGAAGCAGGCTCCTTATGAGGAGCCCAATGAAGGACTTGATCCTAGGTCCCTGGGATCATGTCATGAGCCAAAGGCAGACGCTCAACCACTGAGCCACTCAGGTGTCTCTGGGGATGTATGTTTAATCAATAAATCATTTTTTATTGTCACATGTCATTATTTGGCCATTTTATACTATTTGGAGGAGAAGATTCATTCCTCAACAGCAAGTTGGATAGGAGGCAATTCAAAACACCCTATTATGGTGCACGGAAACAACAAAACAAAATATTTTCTCTAAATCTGCATTTGGGCAGCCATGCTATACTTTAGGTTCTAGGTGTCAGAATATAATATATTTTTTTAGCCTCTTAGGTTGCCTTACCTAAACTTAAAAACTATTCCAACTACAAAAGGATAATGATATTGCAATAGGAGAGTAATAACGAAGAACAACAGAAAAATCTGAGAGCTCCCCTAAACTCCTACAGTATCTGAAGATACACATAGCTCCTGGCTTGAAGATTTCCATATTTAAACTAATCCCTTATAAACTCTCTTGTTCCACACAAATGATATTTGAAAGAATAAGATAGAAAACACAAAAGAGCAAAGGAAATTTAGTTTCTGTTAATTTCAGTTCTTCCTTGATTTCACTACAGTATAATGAAAAAGAGAGTTTAGCTAAGGTTAAGGATTTGAATTTATGATAAAAATGTAATATATATTACAGGAGTGAGGCAGAAAAAACACAGTTCTTTATGACGGAGACCATGAAATTGTCTAAGTTTGATATGTAGAAATTTTCAGTATGATGCTAGAGTGGCTTAGAAAAGTATAAGGCAAGTTTACTTAAATTGAAGCTAATGATGAAAGCATTAGGCCATTAAAAATGTAACATTAAAAGATATTCAACGACTCTAAATCTTAGAAGATTTGGGGGAGGAGCATTTGTTTTACTCAATTTATTTATAAAGTTCGATTCTATCGCCAGTTTTCACTGTTTTTAAGAGTAGCACAATCTCATTTCATAAAGAGTGCATTATAAAATTGAAAATGTCATAAGTATTTTTATTTTAAAATGCCAAGTTTTTCACATTTTTAAAAATACTATTCATTTTACACTAAGCTGTATAATTTTTCATAGGCAAATGGCTTTTAAAAAAGAATAAAACTTCCCTATTCACGACCTATGGATCAACCTAGAGGGTATTATGATAAATAAAATAAGTCAGACAGAAAAAGACAAATGCCGTATGATTTCTTTTATATGCAAAATCTAAACAAAACGGACAAACAAACAATAGAAAACAGAAATGGACTCATAAATACTGGTAACAAAATGGTGGTTGCCGGAAGGGAAGAGCATGGGGGATGGGGCAAAATTGGTGTAAATACAAATATATATACTTATTTTTTCCTTTCTTTTTCAAAAAAGTAACTGGTTACAGACAATACTTTGCAAATTGTTTTCTTGTCACCTGATGATATATCTTAAGTTCTTTAATATCAGTATGTAGAAAGTTCTCTTATTTTGTTTTGCTGCTTTGTGATAGTAGTATTTTACCAGTTTCCTATTGATGAACATTTGGGTTATTTACTCTTTGGGTATTAAAGACAATATTTCAGTGAATTACTATATATCTATGTCATTTCATTTATGCAGAAATGTGTATCTGTCAAATTCCAGAACTGACAGTTGTTGTTTGCAGGGTAAAGGCATATATTTTGAAACATTATTAAAAATGCTAATATAAATGATATTGTTTTTAATTTCAAATTTCACTGGCTCATTGCTGGTATACAGGAAACTAATTGACATTGGCATATTAACTGTGCATCCTACCGCTTTGCTTTGATCACTTATTAGTTCCAGAAATTTTTGTTTCCTTCTTTCAGATTTTTTACGTAGATGATCAAGTCTTCTGCAACCAAAGGCGTTTTTTTCCTCCCATCTGTATGTCCTTCATTTCCATTTTTTGTTTATTGCATTAGCTACTATTTCTAGTACAATGTTGAAAAGGATTGGTGAGAGGAAACATCTTTGCTTTGTTCCTGGTCTTGATGAGAAAGATTCTAATTTCTCACCAGTAAGTATGATGCTAGCTGTACTTTTTTTTTTTTTTTTTTTGGTAGATATTATTTTTCAAGAAAAGGAAGTTCCCTTCTATTTTTAGTTTACAGAGAGTTTTTATCATGAATGAGTATTAGACTTTGGTAATTCTTTTTCTGTGTCTGTTGATATAACCATGGGATTTTTCTTTTTTTAGCCTGTTGATATGATGGATTACATCAGTTGATGTACGAATGTTAAACCAACTTTGCATACTTGGTATAAATCCCAGATGGTCATGCTGTGTAATTATTTTTATATATTGTTGGATTTGATTTGCTAATATTTTGTTGATGATTTTTGCATTTGTGTTCATAAGAGATATTGGCCTGTAGGCTTTGTTTTTTCTTTTAATGTCTTTGTCTGGTTTTGTTATTAAGATAAATGCTGACACCATAGAGTGAAGTATCCCTCTGCTTCTACCCTCTGAAAGAGATTGCAGAGAATTGGTGTAACTTCTTCCATAAATGTTTGATAGAATTCACCACTGAACCCATCTCTACTTGGTGTTTTCTGTTTTGAAAGTTTATTAATTATTTATTCCGTTTCTTTAATACATATAGTCCTATTCATATTGTTTATTCTTCCTATATTGGTATTGGCAAATTATGTTTCTCAAAGAATTGGTCCATTTTGTCTAGGTCATCAACTCTGTGGGCATAGACTTATTCATGGTAAATCTAATACCATCCTTTTAATGTCTACGGGATCTGTAGAAATAGCCCCCCTTTCTCATTTCTCATATTAGCCTTTTTTCTTTTTTCTTGAGAATTAGCATGGTTAGAATGTCATCAATTTTATTGTTTAGAGTTGGGCATTTGCTTTCCTTCAGATAAGTTAGGCTCTGACAAGTTGGGCTCTGGTTAACTAGGGGGACTAAGAGGAGGCCTTGTTAACAAGAACAGATTAGATTACTCTGAGGTATTTTCACATGGTTCCTGAGGGGATTTTTCTGTGATAATTTCTGTGGGAATCTGGTATGCTCCTGAAGGTAAATCCCACAACATCGTGGAGGCCCTCAATGACTGGAGTCCTGTGGAGTAACTCATTCACAGATTTCTCCACTCTGAGGATCCAGCAATTTGTCAAGTACAGCTCCAGTTTTCCTTCCCAGCACTGGATCCTGTAGGAGTTTCTGCTTGCACAACTCTGCTCTGGGAAGCCATGACTCCCTATGTTCCTTCACCTGTTTTTCTCTCCAGATGAGGAACATCTTGTGCTGTCTTGTGACCTTGCCTCTCTCATGGATCCAAGAAAAGTTGTTTTATCAGCCTGTTAAGATTTTTACTTGTTAGGACAGAGTAGTGACTTCTAAGCTCCTCACATGAACAGCCAGAAACTTTTCTGATCTTTACTCCAATTTCTTACTATCAGCTTCTCTTGCTGCTCCTGATCAATAGTGCTGCTGCTAGAACTCCTGACAGTTTAATATTTTGTTAACTAACTTGAAATTTTTTCTTTCCAAAATAATGACTTTTTATGGAATTTTTTTCAGTGTAACTTCACTTTTTATAAATTTTTACTAAAAAAAAAAGAAAAGAAAAGAAATAAAAATAGTGGAGGAAGGGGAGACAGACATCCAAGTCCTTGCCAGATGCTTTCCCTTCCTAAGAAAGCTTAGTAAAAACCATAGTTAGCAAAACACCTCAAAGGGATGAGAAAAGAAAAAAAGTTATTTTCCCAAGGATCTTGGGATTTGAGAAGCTGGGCATAGTTCCAGCTTCCCCCACTTATCTCTTTTGGCTCCAATGTAGTAAAATATCTTCCCCTAAACACAGCCATGCCTAAAGGAGAAAGTTAGTTAACCCTTTGATCGCCACATCTTTAGACCAATTTAGAATAGGATCTAAATTGGATCACTCTGGTTATAGTGAAATTGCTTTGGCATGTTAGGCAAAATTCACTTTTAGAATCTTCCTAACTGACCACATATCATGAATTCACTCATCGTTCAAACAGAAGCTTGGGGGTAAAATCATTTGTTATAAACATTTTATTGAAAAAAATTCTACGCCACCTAAGTACTTCTGACTGTACACTCAAAGAAATATGGCCCAAATATGAAATCATTTTTGAGATTCTCTACTTTGAAGATAATTTTTTAAAAACTAAAATAAAAAAGCATGTATGTGTATGATTATAACATATATATACATAATAACTAGTTTCATGAGTCATCAAACTGCAAGTTTAAGTTCATTAAAAAATGTCAAAACAGGACACCTGGGTTGACTCAGTGGTTGAGCATCTGCCTTTGGGTCAGGGCATGATCCCAGGATCCAGGATCAAGTCCCATGTTGGGCTCCCTGCAGGAAGCCCGCTTCTTCCTCTGCTTATGTCTCTGCCTTTCTCATGAAAAAATAAGTAAATCTTTTAAAAATATGTCAAAACAAATATCAACTACTCATGTATATTAAAACACAGTTAATACAGATTTCGAGTTATATTACAAAGCAGTAGAATTAAAACAGTGTGGTACTAGTATAAAAATAGACACAAGATCAATAGAGGAAGATAGAAAGCCCAGAAATAAACCCACAATTATATGGTCAATTAATCTTTAACAAATGAGGAATGAATATATAATGGAAAAAAAAGTCTCTTCAACAAATAGTGTTTGTGGTGGGGGAGGGGTGTCTGGTTGGCTCAGTTTGTTGAGAATCTGCCTTTGGCTTAGGTCATGATCCTGGGATCAAACCTCACATCAGGCTCCCCATTCAGCAGGACGTCTGCTTCTCCCTCTCCCTCTCCCTCCTCCCTTCTCCCTGCTCATGTTTTCTCTCTCTGTGTATGAAATAAATAAAATCTTATTTTTTTTAAAAAAAGCAAATGGTGTTAGGAAAACTGGACAGCTAAATGCAGACAAATGAAACTTGACCACATTTGTTCACAATACATAAAAATACACTCCAAATGAATTAAACCCCTAAATGTGAGACCTGAAACCATAAAAATCCTTAAAGAGAGGATAGGCAGTAATTTCTCTGACATCAGTCGTAACAACATTTCTCTAGATATGTCCCCTGAGGCAAAGTCAATAAAAGCAAAAGTAAACTATTGTGACTACATCAAAATAAAAGGTTCTGCAGAGAAAAGGAAACAATAAACAAAACTAAAGGTCAACCTACCAAATGGGAGATGATATTTGCAAATAGCATATCTGATAAAGGCTTAGTATCTAAAATATATAAAGAACTGATACAACTCAGCACTCAAAAAACAACTAATCCAATTAAGAAATGACCTGAAGACCTCAACAGTCATTTCTCCAAAGAAGACGTGCAGATGGCCAACAGAGACATGAGAAGATCCTCAACATCACTCATCACCAAGGAAATGCACTTCAAAACATTCAAAACTTTCAAAAAAATGACATATCACCTCACACCGATCAGAATGGCTAAAATCAAAATCACAAGAAACAACGAATGTTGGAGAGGATATGGAGAAAAAGGAACACAGAACACTCTTGCACTGTTGGCGAGAATGCAAACTGATGTAACCATTGTGGAAAACAGTATCAAGGTTCCTCAAAAATTAAAAATAGAGCTACCCTATGATCCAGTAGTTGCACAACTGGGTATTAACCAAAAAAATTTCAGAAACACTTATTCAAATAGATACATGCCTCTCCATGTTTATTATGGGATTATTTATAATAGCCAAACCATAAAAATAGGCCAAGTGTCCATCAATAGATGAATGGATAAAGAAGAGGTGGTATACACACACACACACACACACACACACACACACATACACACCGGAATATTATTCAGCCATAAAAGAGAATGAAATCTTGTCATTTGCTATAAAATGGATGGAACTAGAATGTATAGTGCTAAGCGAAAGAAGTCAGAGAAAGACAAATACCATATGGTTTCATTCATATGTGGAATTTAAGAAACGACAAATTAACAAAGGAAAAAAAGAGAGAGATAAATCAAGAAACATACCCTTAATTATAGAGAAAAACTGATGGTTACCAGAAGGGAAGTAGAGGGAGTGAAATAGGTGGATGAGGATTAAAAAGTATACTTATCATGAAAATAAAATAAAATAAAATAAAATAAAATAAAATAAAATAATTTATTAAAATACAATTAATGCTAATTCCTGAGCTTGACATTTTCTTTTCTTTACATTTTTACATTTTCCTTACATTTTAATTTTCTTTTTCTTTTCATTTTAATCTTCCTCTTTCCTTTTCTCTCTACAGGGAGCTTTGACTTGGTTAAAGTCAAACAGGCTCTTACCTCTTGTAAATTTTAATTTATGACAAACTTCTGTTTCAGAAAGAATGGAGCTAATGGGGTACCCTGACCCACCAACATTTTTAACATTAACACCCCAAGTATTTATGCACAAAAACATGAGAATCCACAGTTTTAGTTTTGTGTTTTTTTTTTTCTTATCTACTACATTCCTGGTCTAGTGGTACTTGGTTTCAGTCTTTGTTGCAAACTTTCAAGCATCTCTACTTCTTTGGTTAAAGCCAATGAAGTGTAAAATTTAGAGGAAAAATGTGAACTTTTTTTATTTGAACAACAATTTATTTTTCATTCAGCGTGCCAATCCATCTCAAATCATGGGAAATAATGGTCATATTCCTCTGAAACAATCCTCCATCACTGCTAAATATTTCTAGGCTCTTTGTCTAAAATGGTCTGGGTGCAACCAGACCATGTAGTATCATTTTCTTTCCCAAGAAAATTGTTGTTCCCCATTCCTCCTAACCAACCTAATCTTTAGGTTCTACGTTTTTGTGCTAATCTGTATTCTGACACCAACCTTTGAGGTTGATGGCAAGATTGATGAAAAGATATCCCCTGACAGAGATTGATGATACAAATTTTCTTAAATGGGAAAAATAAGTGCAAAACTACCAAGACAACCCTACAAATCAGGAACCATGTGGCATCTTCAGGCTTTTTAAGTGCTCAGTTCCCCCTGAGGACCTATTATCTCTGCAGAAGACTCTTCCAGTCATGAGAATCTTGCCTTGCTATTCTGAAGAAGAATCTGTTCTGGTGACTTTCCTGGAAAATCTGGCTACTAACCTGGTATGAATAAGTAATACAAATAATTTCATTCCACTTTATAATTTTTTGGACACCAAAAGAATATAAATTATCAGTCTTCAAGGCAATCCAAGGCTTTATATTTGTTTGAGGTAAGTAACTTGTCTGGGGATCCACAGGTGAGGCCAAACCTGGTTTCCAAACTAGGTCCCTACACTAGCTGTGTACACACTCTGCTACACATTCTGCTATACCGCCTATACATTGCCACAACTACAAAACTGATTTCACCTCATCAAGCGTTGAAATGTTACTTCAAATTATATTGATAGAAGGATAAAACCAGATGCAGAGCTTACTATACATTTACTAAAAGCCCATGATAGAAATTACTTTATAAGTATTTAAAATCCTTGTGTCTCCTTAGCACCTCATTTTCTCATGGACACAGAAAATTATGCAACTAGTCATTTTATTATTTATTTATTTATTTATTTATTTATTTTTAAATATTTTATTTATTTATTCATGAGAGACACAGAGAGAGAGGCAGAGACCCAGGCAGAGGGAGAAGCAGGCTCCATGCAGGGAGCCTGACGTGGGACTCGATCCCAGGTCTCCAGGATCACGCCCTGGGCCGAAGGTGGCACTAAACCGCCGAGCCACCCCGGGTGCCCACTAGTCACATTTTCTTATTTTGTTTTGATGATCAGGAGATTCAAAGTCAAATTTGGGAACATATTTTATAATGCATAGGAAATTCTGCCCTTAGCCCATTTACATTTTCCTTGAAGCTCCCAACTTAACATTTTTATTTGATAATGTTTCATAAGGAAAAACATTAATAACTATTATGTGGATAATAATAGTGTAATAACTTATAGTAATTGATTTTATTCTAACCTGTTTTCATAAATGATTTAATTCTCACATTTTTCTTATGCAGTATAAACCATTGTTTTCCCAGTCAGTAAAAATAAAAGAGATTCAAGGACAACTTTCTTTAAGGCTGTGACATGGAAGCTATATCGAACTAGACACCATGTAGCCATATAAGGGTAAATCAGGCATATAAATTGTAGATGAGTGGCACTCTGTTTGTATAATGAGTGAAGAGTAGAAAATGTACTGTGATGGATGAAAGATTTCATTACAGCCTCCTAAGACAAAATTGAGAAGAAAGAACCTAAGTACCTAAGTTGATTAAATCCATATTTAAATATGTAGTAACTTGACCTGAGTTATCCAGTTACACTATTTACACTGATTATATAAGATAATAAATATTTCTATCCTTGTTATTTCTATATATAAAGACTCACTTATACTCTATCAATCTTTATTTAAAAATGTGCAATTATAGGACAAAAATGATTTAAAATTGCTCGAACACATTACAAATTATTGGAAGAATATTCTATATTTAATTTAAAATTGCTTTCAGAAGAATAAATAAATAAAACTGCTTTCATCATGACCCATTCCCTTTTATTATGATTTTAGTTTACTTTCCTATAAAAACCAACCGGGGACAAGTCAACTACATCAGATTTTAATGCTTTGGCTATCCTGCACCATGGCACATAATTTAATTTTTATTCTACTAGTCATAAGTTTGGCAATAAATTTGTGTCATGAAACTGTTTTCAATAAATACACTGAAATTAATTTGTATTGACCTCAGTATTTAAGAGTGATTGTGAAATATCTCATAACTATAGTTCCATAACTAACAAAATTCAAAACCATTCTTTTTGACAAGTTTTTCATTATTGGCAGATTCCATCAAACAAAATATTTACTGGGTACCAGGGTGTTATATATATTTTTTTATTTTTCTAGTATTGTCTTAATTTTAAGATGGTTGTAAAAACAGCATGAACTCTAGCCTCCTTCCACAGGATACTTAGAGACTGAAGCCTCCTGGGGAGACAGACCAGCTAAATCAAAGATGTCTTGGCTGATTCAACCAGGTTGAAAGTAGAGTTGAAGTAATTTTTGCAAAAGGAAAAAAATTGTTTAGCCTTGTTTTTGGAAATATGTGAAGATGGTACACTTCGTTGATAACTTTAAATGGTATTCCTTTTTTTAAATAGTATTATATTTGAAAATAAAATCTTCTCTTTATATCTTTGTTGCTTATCATCCCTTTCTATGTAACTGGGAGTCTAGTGTCTTAGGATTTATCTAAATCTATTTTGCAAATAAGTAAAATAGAATTTTAAAAACATTAAATTACCTGATTGAAAACATTGTTATTTAGTGAAGATTATGTCCATGTATTAATTTAACAATTAGAACCTGGAGTAGGTGTTGGAGACAGTGTGGTAAACAGAGGAGATACAGTCTCTCTCCTAAGAGCTTCAGGTTCAATAAGGAAAAGGGAAACATCAATTAAATACATTGTGATATAATTAATCACAAAATGTCACTAGTAGTACGAGGAAAATAAACACATAGGTACTACAGGTAGGTGACCCCAACAAACTTGCAGGATCAGGAAAAGCATCTGTGAAAAAAATGGCCTTTTACCTAAGATATGAAGAAGGAAGAGATGTTAACTACTCATTGCTGATTTTGTGGTGCACTTGTAATATTTGTAAAAAGCAGGATATAACTTAGCAATCACTAGTAGTCCTGCTTCCTCACGCTTGTGTGAGCACATTCTCTCACTGTTCCTTCCATCCTTCCTTAGTTCTTAGCAGTAAGTAAATAAGATAATTATTATTGTAAAACCAAAATGAAATATCGCCACACATCTATCAAAATGGCTTAAAAATAAATAATACCAAATGCTGGCAATGATACAGAGAAACTAGATCATTCATAAATTGCTAGTGGGAATGGAATGTAAAATGACAGTCACTCCAGAGAACATTTAACCAGACTCTTATAAAACTAAAAATGCACTAACCATATGACCCAGAAATTGCACTCTTGTGCATTTATTCTAGAGAATGTGAGTATTCCTACAGCTTTATTAGACAAAAAACTGGAAATAATCCAGATGTCCTTTAACAGGTGAACAATTAAACAAACTATGATATCCCCACGCTAATGAAATACTACTCACCGATGTGATGGAACAAACTATTGAAATCTACCTCCATACTGGGCGAACCTAGCACCTAGATTTTAGTTTTTAATACCATTCTCCAGAAAGTGAAACCGGGGTTCATTGAATAAATGACTAATTTTAAGGCTGAATAAGTGAATATAAAAGATGAACCTGGAATATCTTGTATTGTCAGCAAATAAGGAATCAACAACAACAATAAGGAGGCAAACAAACACACACAATAATGGGGGTATATGAAAAGTTCACAGGAGCCAACTAAAGGAGGTCCTGTTGGCCAGAGCTGGAACAATTAAAGAAACAAAATAAACTAGTGTTGGAATATAAAACAAAGTATGAAATAAGTATTCAGGAGTTTATAACAATTAAGAAAATGACTGAAAAAAAATAAGTGAGGAAGAAGAGACAAATCTCCAAAGAAAAGTCCATATAATGCATATACATACCTCAACCTCAAGGGATATGGAGCATAATTTCTACTTCCTAAGGGTTGGCTACACACAGTGACTTCCCAAGAGTACTGTTTGGAAAAGGAAACAAATAAACAAATCAACTTTTCAATGGAGAAACTTGCCAAATACTACCTCAAATGATTAAGATTATTATCAGCACTGATATGTCATATCAATAACATATACCTCTGATAAGACATGATGGAAATGATATTTTACCTTGTGTTCTTCCCACCAAGACTCATAACTCCAGTCTGATTATAAGAAAAAAACATCAGACAAATCCAATTGAGAGGCATTCTTCAAAATACCCGAGCAGTACTCCTCAAAACCGTCAAGGTTATAAAAAAGAATTTCTGAGAAACTGTCACAGCCAAGAGGAACCTAAGGAGAATTGACAATTGACAACTAAATGTAATGTGGTATTCCAGACGGAATGTTCTGTTCTGTTTCCTGGAACAGGAAACAGGTAGGTAACATGTGGGTAAATACTAAGGAAATATGAATAAAATATCTACCTTAATGATAATGTATCAATCAATATTATCTCATTAATTATAGTAATTATAGTGTATTAATGTAAGATATTAATATTAGGGGAAATGGTGCAGACATATCAGAACTTCTTGAACCATGGTCATAACTCTCCTGTAAATCTAAAGGTGCCCTAAAAATTAAAAAGTGTATTATCAAAAAACAATGAACAGAGAAAAAAATTAAAAGCTTGCTCACATTCCATTTATGTAATATCCTCCAAATTACAATGTTATAAAGATGGAGAACATTTAGTGGTTGCAGGAATTATAAAGGGAGAAGGAAGAGAGGTAGCTGTGGTTATAGAAAAGTATAATGAGAGATCCTTGTGATGGATCGCATATTGGCTATGGTCCACGACTATAGTCACATGACTCCACACACATGATAAAATTGGAGAGAAATACACACACACAAATGAATACATATAAAACCAGTGAAAACCAAATAATGTTGGTGGATTGTATCAATGTTGATTTTCTGGTTGTGATAGTATATTGTAATTACACAAAATGTTATCAATGCAGGAAAATAGGTGAAGTGTTGAGAGGATATCTCTGCATTTATTATCTCTTAGATCTGCTTGGGAGGGTCACCTGGGTGACTCAATTGGTTAAGCATCTGCCTTGGGCTCAGGTCATGATACCTGGGGAGGCTGGGATTGAGCTCCAAGGAGGGACTCCCTGATGAGTGGAGAATCTGCTTCTCCCTACCCCTGTGCCCCACTTGCTCATACTCTCTCTCGCTATTTCTCTCTCTCTCAAATAAATAGATAAAATCTTAAAAAAAAAAAAAACAACAAAGAACTGCACAGATTCTACAATTATCTTAAAATGAAAAGTTTAATTAAAATACATTATCTTACAATCATGCCAATTGATTTAACAGTATATAATAGATAGGGACACAAAGTTGTAAAGATCTTTCTAGCAGAAAGGATATCACATTCAAAAAGACTTGCCATAGAAGAGATCACATTGCATTCATTGAACAAACATAACAAAAACCCCATGGGACTGGAGTCTAGGAGATAATGGTTCAATAAGAGGTTGCTCAGAGTAAATAGTGACCAGATCTTGTTGAGTCTCTTAGGACACGTCGAAGTTTTGATCTAAATGTTAAATGCCTTTGATTGACATGAAAGTGGGAGAGGCTGTTCATAATTAACATTTTAGTAGATACAAAAATAATAAATAAAAATAAGTAAAAATAAAAACATTTTAGTAGATACAGCCAAGGATACATTTCTAGTTTAGAAATTCTATGATAAAAAAAAAAGAAATTCTATGATACTGAGAAATTCTTGTCAGATTAATTACATGTGTCTCATGGCCAGATTTTCCCATATTTATATTGCAGGTCCATATGAAGATATCTTCACTGGATGTTTGACCTTGAGCTAAGTACTTAACCCCCTGTAAACCTCAACTTTGCACTTGCATTTACAGACCTAGTGATCACCAAGCTCTCATAAGTATGTGACCAGAACATATTATTAAAACAAAATAATCCTCATGAAGCACTTAGCATAGTGTTTGGCACCTATTAAGCTTTACAAATTAGCCATTAGTTTCTGTTTCTCAGTACTTTTATGAGTTATACAATTAATATAGATTAATTATGTAAAACATCCGAAAGTAAAAATGAAATAAAATGTATAATACCAGTTATGGCACCCTGCATCTATAAACACCATTAAATGGCCATGCACCAGTTAAACTCAATGATAATGGAAAAAGGAGGTAGTGAGGAACAGCTAGGAGTCTGCATGTCAGTCTTCCTCATTAATACTAAGGGCCCAGAACAATAGTTTTCCATTGCTATATCCAAAACACAGAGGAGCTCCATACATATTTGCCAAATGGATGGGTTAAGTTAAAGTTGATGTATAATGGACTCCATTTTCCCCGTGAAGCTGTAGACAAGATTTTCAACAAAGAGAGAAATGAGTAAGAACAAGGGAGAGAGAAGTTTTAAAGAAAGTGGTGAGTCTTTGACATTAACAACTACAGAAATGTAAAGCATCAGATATGCAAAAAGGAACTAATGCTAAAAAGTGCTCAAGTTCCAGATGAAGATGAAGACCCTACAGATTCAGGATACAAATTAAATAATTTTCTCTAATATGCCCTCCAGTCTGGGCTAAGATTAAAATCAGAGAGAGATGTAGCCACATTTAGCCGGTAGTAAGGAAAAGCAGAAAGAGAGTGGTGAGATTAAAAGAAATGAGACATACGTAGATAGTATTGATGTAAAGGCAGAGTTATTACATAAGCTAAGATAGTGAAAGGATAGAATGTTGAATGTTGGTAATTGTGCATTCAAATAGTTTTTTATATCTCCTCTTTCAACACAGTAATGATAAGGTTCAGACAAGTTCTTGGCTGCATTTCGTTCACTTTATTTTATTCGTATATTATCAATTATTTTGTCCTGTCTCATATATTACTAAATAATTTATATCTAGGTCAAATTATAAATACAGAAACAATTGGGATAATCACAATAATCATTTAGGTGTATATTTTTTTATGTTTATTTAATCAATTAAAATTTAAGAATATGTTTCACAATGTATAAATGTATAAATGTATTTGTATAGGACTATCCTGTCACACATATAAACCTATAAATATAATTATATTGGGAATACATACCATGATATCTTTGCATTGTACAATAAGAATAGATTTGATATTAATATCCAAGGGACTGAAAGAACAGATGTCAGTAGATAGTAATTAGATATTTATAAGAAAACAAGTAATAGAGAAGAATTGAGTTGGAAATATGGAATAGTTATTAAAATTTAACACTGATCTTAAGTTTAATCTGACATATTTATTCTTTAATAAATAGAAAACATCTTTTAAAAGCCATATTAAATATCTATATATGTAGAGGGCCAGCATGGGCAAGATTATAAACAAACAAAAATAAACAAAAAATAAATAACTCCTGATCTTAGGGGAAAGGCTCCTAGTGCTTCCCCATTGAGAATGATATTTGCTGTGGGCTTTTCATAGATGGCTTTTAAGATGTCGAGGAATGTTCCCTCTATTCCTACACTCTGAAGAGTTTTGATCAGGAATGGATGCTGTATTTTGTCAAATGCTTTCTCTGCATCCAATGAGAGGATCATATGGTTCTTGGTTTTTCTCTTGCTGATATGATGAATCACATTGATTGTTTTACGGGTGTTGAACCAGCCTTGTGTCCCAGGGATAAATCCTACTTGGTCATGGTGAATAATTTTCTTAATGTACTGTTGGATCCTATTGGCCAGTATCTTGTTGAGAATTTTTGCATCCATGTTCATCAGGGATATTGGTCTGTAATTCTCCTTTTTGGTGGGGTCTTTGTCTGGTTTTGGAATTAAGGTGATGCTGGCTTCATAGAACGAATTTGGAAGTACTCCATCTCTTTCTATCTTTCCAAACAGCTTTAGGAGAATAGGTATGATTTCTTCTTTAAACGTTTGATAAAATTCCCCTGGGAAGCCATCTGGCCCTGGACTCTTGTGTCTTGGGAGGTTTTTGATGACTGCTTCAATTTCCTCCCTGGTTATTGGCCTGTTAAGGTTTTCTATTTCTTCCTGTTCCAGTTTTGGTAGTTTGTGGCTTTCCAGGAATGCGTCCATTTTTCTAGATTGCCTAATTTATTGGCGTATAGCTGTTCATAATATGTTTTTAAAATCGTTTGTATTTCCTTGGTGTTGGTAGTGATCTCTCCTTTCTCATTCATGATTTTATTAATTTGAGTCTTCTCTCTCTTCTTTTTAATAAGGCTGGCTAATGGTTTATCTATCTTATTAATTCTTTCAAAGAACCAACTCCTTGTTCTGTTGATCTGTTCCACAGTTCTTCTGGTCTCGATTTCGTTGAGTTCTGCTCGAATCTTTATTAACTCCCTTCTTCTCTTGGGTGTAGGATCTATTTGCTGTTTTTTCTCTAGCTCCTTTATGTGTAAGGTTAGCTTTTGTATTTGAGTTCTTTCCAGTTTTTGAATGGATGCTTGTATTGCGATGTATTTCCCCCTTAGGACTGCTTTTGCTGCATCCCAAAGATTTTGAACGGTTGTATCTTCATTCTCATTAGTTTCCATGAATCTTTTTAATTCTTCCTTAATTTCCTGGTTGACCCTTTTATCTTTTAGCAGGATGGTCCTTAACCTCCACGTGTTTGAGGTCCTTCCAAACTTCTTGTTGTGATTTAGTTCTAATTTCAAGGCATTATGGTCCGAGAATATGCAGGGGACAATCCCAATCTTTTGGTATCGGTTCAGACCCGATTTGTGTCCCAATATGTGGTCTATTCTGGAGAAAGTTCCATGTGCGCTTGAGAAGAATGTGTATTCAGTTGAGTTTGGATGTAAAGTTCTGTAGATATCTGTGAAATCCATCTGGTCCAGTGTATCATTTAAAGCTCTCGTTTCTTTGGAGATGTTGTGCTTAGAAGACCTATCGAGTATAGAAAGAGCTAGATTGAAGTCACCAAGTATAAGTGTATTATTATCTAAGTATTTCTTCACTTTGGTTAATAATTGATTTATATATTTGGCAGCTCCCACATTCGGAGCATATATATTGAGGATTGTTAAGTCCTCTTGTTGAATAGATCCTTGAAGTATGATATAGTGTCCCTCTTCATCTCTCACTACAGTCTTTGGGGTAAATTTTAGTTTATCTGATATAAGGATGGCTACCCCTGCTTTCTTTTGAGGACCATTCAAATGGTAAATGGTTCTCCAACCTTTTATTTTCAGGCTGTAGGTGTCCTTCTGTCTAAAATGAGTCTCTTGTAGACAGCAAATAGATGGGTCCTGCTTTTTTATCCAGTCTGAAACCCTGCGCCTTTTGATGGGGTCATTAAGCCCGTTCACATTCAGATACAAATGCAATGAAACGCTGGGACACCTGCACCCCGATGTTTATAGCAGCAATGGCCACGATAGCCAAACTGTGGAAGGAGCCTCGGTGTCCAACGAAAGATGAATGGATAAAGAAGATGTGGTTTATGTATACAATGGAATATTACTCAGCTATTAGAAATGACAAATACCCACCATTTGCTTCAACGTGGATGGAACTGGAGGGTATTATGCTGAGTGAAGTAAGTCAGTCGGAGAAGGACAAACATTATATGTTCTCATTCATTTGGGGAATATAAATAATAGTGAAAGGGAATATAAGGGAAGGGAGAAGAAATGTGTGGGAAATATCAGAAAGGGAGACAGAACGTAAAGACTCCTAACTCTGGGAAACGAACTAGGGGTGGTAGAAGGGGAGGAGGGCGGGGGGTGGGAGTGAATGGGTGACGGGCACTGGGTGTTATTCTGTATGTTAGTAAATTGAACACCAATAAAAAATAAATTAAAAAAAAAAAGATTGCATGGATAAATAATAGTGAAAGGGAATAGAAGGGAAGGGAGAAGAAATGGGTAGGAAATATCAGAAAGGGAGACAGAACATGAAGACTCCTAACTCTGGGAAACGAACTAGGGGTGGTGGAAGGGGAGGAGGGCGGGGGGTGGGGATGAATGGGTGACGGGCACTGAGGGGGGGCACTTGACGGGATGAGCACTGGGTGTTATTCTGTATGTTGGCAAATTGAACACCAATAAAGAATAAATTTATTATTTAAAAAATAAAAAATAAATAAATAAATAAATAAATAACTCTTATGTCCTTGGGAAAACCATTTACCCTCTCTGAATCTCAGTTTTCGCATTGGGAAATGAAAATAATTGATTGTGTTTCTAGTCAGTTTGGTTTTCAGGAAGTTCTTTAGAGGAAATAAATATAATACAATATTTGTTTTAATTTAAGGATAATCTGGGGGTCCCTGGGTGGCGCAGTTAAGTGGCTGACTCTTGGGTTTGGTCGAGGTCCTGACCTCAGAGTTGTGAGATGAAGCCCCGGTAAGACTTCTGCTGCTATTAATTCAAGAAAGTAACTAAGGTTTCAGGAAGATGTCTTTAGTCCTTCTGACTCTCACACATAAAAATGACATCATTTCTTAAAACAAAATAAAGGTCACTGATGTAGCAATTCATTTCCAAAGGAAAGAGATAGAAAAAGCAACGCAGCAACAGTGCCAATAGGAGAAAGACTTAGACGACAAGGCCAGATAAGCCACAAGTTGGAACCAAAAGAAATCTGTTGGAAGAGATTGAGTCTGTCTTTTATCTTTTACACAGCTGGTCGAAGGAATAAACAATTTCTAAAACTATAATCACTGGCTATTTTTATAGAACTCATATAAAAAGAGAAAGACTTTTCAAGTGGCTAAATCCTTTTCAGACTTTCAATCCCATGTATCAGGCATTGCTTTTTTTATTCAATTACTTTAATTCTTTATTCGATTCTTTGAGATTGAATTTTCTGTCTATATGGATTTTTCAGAGGAATGTATGTATAAAGCAGTAGGTGGCACAAAGAGAGAATTATTAAATTATACCCACTTCTTGATATCCTTGGAAATGTTGGCTGAAGCAAAAAGAAGGCATAATGATCATTGTTAGCATTTTTGGTACATTTATATGAATAAATATATGAACAAAGTTGAATGGCAAAAAAGGAAAGAGCTTAAGACACAGTGTATATAAAAATGTGACAGCTTTATAATTTAAAATTTTAATATCCAAAAATAGCATTTTATAAAACATTCTATTATTTGGCATTATTTTTGACTTATTAAAAAATCATGAGTATCCAGCTAAATATTATGTTAGTTATATAATCACTTTTTACTCTTATTTTGATTATTCTATATTATATATGACTTTACTGTCCAATTGTTACTATTTATTTATTTATTTATTTATTAAAGATTTAATTTATTTGAGAGAGAAAGGGAGCACAAGTAGGTAGAGGAGGGGCAGAGAGAGAGGGAGAAGCAGACTCCGTGCTGAGCAGAAAGCCCAATGACGGCTGGATCCCTGGACCCTGAGATCATGACCTGAGCCAAAGGCAATGCTTAACTAAATGAGCTGTTCAGGTGTCCCCGGTTGTTATTATATAAAAGAAGGACAGACATCACCAAGGAGCACTACTAAAGCATTTTTCTGGGACGCCTGGGTGGCTCAGGGGTTGAGCATCTGTCTTTGGCTCAGGGCATGATTCTGGGATCCCTGGATCGAGTCCCACATCAGGATCCCTGCATGGAGCCTGCTTCTCCCTCTGCCTGTCTCTGCCTCTTTCTGTGTCTCTCATGAATAAATAAATAAATCTATTTTTAAAAAGGCATTTTTATATAGTGCATATGCTTATTCGTCTTTCCGTGAACTTGTTAAAATAAAAAATATTTGAATGAATTGTAGTCTGGAAATGTCCTAAGATATTTTTGCCATATTTTTTTTTCTTTTTCCTGATTGTACTTTAAAAAACACCTACCGATTCTGATATAAATTTCCTAGAGTAGCTATTCAAATGTAGCCAGCAGGTGTCTCTCTTAGACTCATCCGATCAAGACAATGTGTCCTTTTCTCCTCCTTGAGTTGAAACTCAACTGGCCATGCAACTTTATTTAGGACATTACAATATAATGGCACTTGTTTCTTAACGTACTGTCAATATTATTTAAGCAGACTGCTAAATGTCAGGATGACTTAATTTCCAAAGCAAAGAAAATGAAAAAAAAAAAGTTCTTTTATCTTTAGAGACAGAACTCTGTCTGGTTCAAGAAGAAAAATATGAGACATAGTGAGGCTGAATGGGTAAAAGTAATGGCAACTAAAGCAAAAACAAATAAATTAATTAAAAATAAAAAAACTAAAATCTCTAATTTACAACTGTAAAGAAATGCATAATTTTATCAAAGGAAATACATAAATAACAATATCATTTTGCAATATTTGTGTACCTATAGGTTTAGTATGCTCTGAATGCACTAAATTCAGATTTATAAAATAATGATAAAAACACAGAGACTAAAATTAAATGTGTAATCAGATATATGTAGGTACAACATAGATAGAATTTTAAGACATGCTCAATTCTTGAGTTTACTTTCTTCCTTTTATAAATATTTCCACTACTTTTTGTAGACAAAGTGACTTAATATGCTCCCTTTGCCCTTGTATTATGAATTGCTATCAAACTTAACAAATAAGGATTCATATTTTTAAAATTACAGAAATTATATATAGGAATTTCTAAAGTTTTATACTCTTTTTATATATCATTTTCTTTAAGGTTTATCTACTTTTTTTTTGTTTTTATCACTGGTTATATATCTTTCCAATTAGCTTTTGAATATATAGCTTTGAAAGCTGACACGCAGATATACATGAAAATTTCCAGAAGTGGAAAATAGCCATTTTTCTTGATAAAATGACTCTAGATATGTTAAAATTGGCACCGGTCTTTCTATCTGAGCAATAGAGAGGGTCATTGAGAGGATGTGATTGCTGGTTGATCCACAAGCTGGATCCAAGCAATCAGAGGATCATACCCTCTTCCCTGTCTTGGAATATATGTTTAGACCAGTTTCCCCAATAGCAGCTGTTTCCAAAATGCAACTTTAAGAGGATAAGGTGGTGTAGGGACCACTTGGACCATACAGATGACTAAACCCCTTGTTAAACCTTTAAGGTTCTGGTTGGTGGATGCAGAGATTTCATTGTCTTCATCCAATGAAGAAAAGCCTAGTATGTAAATTCCTATGCTTATTAAACCTGCTCCCTCCTAATCTGGAGTGGTATGTCTCTTCAGTCTCTCTTTGCTTTCCACTTATGGAGACCAGTTTCAAATTTCACCTGGGAAATTCCTGGGGTTGCAAACCAACGGAGTTGGACCATTCTATTTGTTGGTTTTAGTAGTCATTTTTAATAATTTGCACAAACTGAGCTTATTGTCTCCAATAAATCTTCTATTTTTCAATAGAATTTCATGCTCATTTCCCAGCTAAAATTTATTCCATTCAGCCCTGTCATGCATGTTGATAAACATACTTGACACTTTATAAATTGAATAGGTAATACATAGTCATAGAAGATGTTAAGTAAGAGGTTGGCTTTCCTACCATAGCTATTTCCCATTTTCCCAGTTTCCCTATCTATAGACAAATATTAATACTAGTTCTTTCCCTTTTTTTAATCTATATAGAGAGAGTGCATGCACATGTGCAAGCAAGGAGTAGGGGCAAAGGGAGAGCAGGATGGGGGGCGGGGAGAGGGCGTATGTGCAAGCAGAAGAGTAGGGGCAAAGGGAGAGAGAGAGAGAGCAGCCCTGAGCCAATTCCTATGCAGAGCTCAATCTCATGACCCTGAGATCATGGCCTGGGCTGAAATCAAGAGTCTGATGCTTAATTGACTGAGCCACCCAGATGCCCCTAGTTCTTTATATTTATGAAGGTATTAGATATACCTTCTACTCCTTATTCAGTACAATACTCCAAGACATTGGAGGTACCATATAAACTCCTTTCGATAGTGTCATTCTTTCTCACTTTAATTCAAAAGACTGAAAATAGGACAGCAGCTTTCTAAAATACTGGCAAGTTTTCACCACATGATGGTTTAAATTCTCCTTGTGTGCTATGTTATGTCACACTAGTCTATGTTTCTTTTAGTCAATCAAAGATTATAACTTCAACCCTGTAAAATAGAATTACTGTACATAATCCTATTATGTGCATGAGAATATAGCAATAAAAATAGAAATTAAATTAATTAAAACTAGACATCATGTAGTCTAACAGGTGTGTGAAGTGTTTCTTATGGTTAAGTAGGCATAGTCAGAGCTATTTGACATAAATATTGAGACTTAGATGCAAGGATTCTATCTTAAGGGCACTATTCCAATTCTTAGTAGAGGTGACACTCAACAGAGCCATATTTCTGGACAAGATAATGCACTTAAATGGGAGGATAAGAGCTCAGATGTCAAGGAATTTTCAGGGACTGTTTTATAGGTGTGTGTGTGTGTATGCGTGTGTGTGTGTGTGTGTGTGTGTGTGTGTGTGTGTGTGTTTGTGGTGGGCAGGAGATTGGTTACAGGGCTAGAATGTGAGGATCCATGAAATGAGACTAAACAACTTGATTGATTCAATGCTGGGAAGATGACCTGTTGTCCTGTTTCAATGATGCCAAGAGAATTCCTTAATTTGGCTCTGTCAAGGGAATACAAAACAAGGCCAGACCAAGACCTGACTAATTTTACTAGTAAAGATATGGTGAGTCACTTTTCGGTTCAGCTATTTTATTAGTTACATAGAGAAAAACAGATTAGCTAAAGGAGCCGTTTTCCCACCATCTTTGTTCAACACTGAAATCACAGGAACTAAATGGCTCAAACATGGGAGTGGGATACCCTGTTGCTGAGGGGCTCATTCTAGACTGCAGCTGAACAGTTTTGTGGTTTGAAGCTTCATTCTGAGCATGAAGTTCTAGAACCCTCCCATCTCATCAGATCCCAGGAGGTAATAAGAAACTGTTTCATGATAACTTCCTAGCAAAAATGGGTGAAGGGTGTGAGTGGGATGGCCTTGCAGGTGCTCTTTTTATGTCTTTGTATCTTCCCGTGTTCTGATGGTATCACAAAGCATCCTGCCAAGGCTCAGATTAGCTATTAGGCTCATATTTCTGCCTATGTGATCTACATGGATATGTGCAAACTTGTCAAGGTGCCATGTAGGGCTCTCCTACAGTGACATGACCAAAAATTTTGGAAGTCACTGAAAATACTTAATGCGTTTCTTTTTCATTTTTGTCTCCACAGATATTTCTAACATGCTGTATGAAAAATTGGATCAATTGTCACTTATTGTTTCGTGTTCATCAGTTTTAAACACCTTTCAGATCATCTAAGATAATGTTTCTAGCAGTCCACTTTATTAAATTTCATTGGTAACAGACTAACCTCACTCACTTCAGAAAGACCTATTTTATCCTAGTATAACTGAATATTAAGCTCCACTTCAGTGATCACCTTTTCAGTTACTCCAATTGAGTAATAGTTATTCCTTGCCCATCTTATTATTCGTGTTGCCATTACTCTGTCTCAAACACAATTCCTAAAAATGGTCACAGAAATCCCCGACACATAGTTTTTCCCTGTATAAATAATGTTTCCCTAATCTGATTAGACAATATTTTATTTTCTGCCTCCTTTTAAGAATAGCTTTACAGTGATTAAAGTATAATGTCAAAATGGTTATTCATCATAGATTTTGGTGTCTGGTGGTCTAGAATTAACTGTTTTTCAAAAAACCCTAAATTAAAAGTTGAACCCTGGGATTATGCACAATGGATATTGTAAAGACACTTAACAGAATCTATTATAACAGCTATATTCTCCTCATAAATTCTCTTCACAGATTCCATCCACACTACCAACTAAAATAAAAACAGAAAATTAGAGGAAGGAAATAGAGCAATATAAACATTTTCTTTTTCTTTTAAAATTGGGACCATTCCCAGCTGACCAATGAAAAGAAAAACTCAAATAATTAAGATATTCTTTAAAAAATTAAGATATTCTTGACACCTCCCCCCAAAATATCACATTTTCTGCTGCAGAAGAAAAAGAGAGAGAGATAGATAAGGATAGAGAGAGAGAGAGATGGTAGAGAGAGAGAGAAGAAGAAGAAGGAAAAGAAGGGGGAGGAGAAGGGGAAAATTTGGCTAACACTCTAGGAATAACCACTCAGATTTAATTAGTAGACATTTTGTCATATTTAAGTCCAATATTTGTTATAGAATTAAAATATTACAGAAGTTGAAATCTTTTGAATATTCTTACAATCCTTTTTCTCACCTTTACTTCACTAAAACAAACATTATTTCAGTTTTATGATAATCCAACTCTTGCTTGAATAAATTTACCATGTAAGTATACATGAATTTTCTTTTGTGTATTACTAACAAATACATAAAATATATTTTTGTAATAATACAAAAAACATCATTATGGTAAGGGTTCATAAGTTTCCTTTTATTTGCCTTTTTTATCAATGTTTTAGCTAATCTTGGCTTTTTTCGTTTTTGTATACATTTCAGGACGAGTTTGATCAAATTCTGTGAAGTGCAATGAATGAATAGATTTTCTTGGCCAGAACTGGCATCCGTACAACGCTGAGGTTAGCTACCCACAAACGCAATCTGTGTCTTCACTCATTTAGCATTCTTTTATTTCTTTCAGTAGGTAGCTTTACAAGATTTTCCCAAAAATATATTACATTATCTTCGTTCGATTTATTCCTCTGTAACAGCAGTTCTTTCTATGGTTATTGACGTTTTTAAATTAAATTTTTTCTCTTTTAATTCTTGCTTTATTTTGTCAAAATTATATATGTAGTGAACTTGACTGTTTTTAATTTATCCCCAAACTCCTTCTAAAATCCAAGCAAGTCAACATGACAGGAAAAACAAAACAAAACAAAGCCCTCATTACATCTTTTAAAAAGTAGGCAATAAGAATCTCCACAAATTTCATAGTAAAGGTGAGGTTGACAAAACCACCAAAGCAGCAACAATAGAATAGCAGCTGGGAGAGTGAAAATACAATATAAAAATAAACATAAATTATGGAAATACCTCTCCCTCCTGCAAAAGCCAGAAAATTATTACCACTTAATCTAATGTGTTTTACCCTGAGTGGAAACCTGAATAGATGCAATGAGAATTAACTAGTAAAACTGGGAGAATGCTTCACAGGGGCTAATTGCAATGCAAGAGCCTCTGAGCAGGTATAGAAGATTGAATATTGCTATTTCAGCATATCCTCCTGATAATATCAGATCTAGCAAGCTCATACTCTCTTACAAAGGAAAATAGCTCACCTAGAGAACAAATTCTAACTGTGGCATTGAAAATCAACAGGACAAAGACAGTGGCCCTTCAATTTAGAAAGCGTAGGAAGGTATCACTGACAGTAAATGCTTGAAAAATCCATGAAGTTTGAAAATACATTCCAGCTATTTTTTTCTGGTACACCTTCATTATTTAGACATAAGATACAGAAAATAAATAAATATAATAAAATCTAACTCCATGCAAGTTCATTACAATAAAAAAGATAAAAATAAAGTATATGTTTGAATGAATAACAGAAAAACACCAGGAATTCATAGTGACAAAGATGAAACAGTAATTTAATATATATTAGTGAAGAAAATTTTTTAAATTATGCAACCATTGAAGAATTGACTAAAATTCAATGTGTAAAGTCTCAGAAATATATGTGGAGAAGAGGTTCTAGTTCAAGATAGCGACATATGAAAATCTTGAACTCACCTCTTCCAAGAGACGTACTGAGTCCACAACTATATAGAGCATTTTTTCCCTTAAAGCATCTTAAATGCTCGCTGAGTCATGATTATACAACAGGCAAATGAGAAGAAAATCATATTGAAGTAGGTATCACACACATACACGCACTGGGATATTATTCAGCCATTAAAAATAATAAAATCTTGTCATGTGACAACATGGATGGATCTTGAGGTCGTTATACTAAAGACAATAAGTCAGACAAGGAAAAACAAATACCTTATTATTCTTTTATATGTGGAGTCCAATGGCAAACAAAACCCCTAGCTCTTAAGTACAAAAAACAGATTAGTGGGTGCTAGAGGCAAGAGGTAGGAAGTAAGAGAAATGGGCGAAGGGGGTCAAAAGATAAACAAACAAACAAATAAACACATGCACTATTGATCAAAGCCACTGGGAAATTTATCATAATATCTATCCTAATAGGGATATCTCTTTTTAAACTAGAAATATAGCGCTAAATATAGCACTACTTTCTTTCTTTCTTTCTTTCTTTCTTTCTTTCTTTCTTTCTTTCTTTCTTTTTTTTTTTTTTTTTTAATTTAGCACTACTTTCAAAGAAGTTTTAGTACACTTTATTCTAGTCAGGGCTAAGGATCCTGAGGTAAATTAAACCTTAGGAAAATAAAATTAATAAAACAAAATTAACAAAAACAATGTAAACAAAAGTGATATGAGTGCATATCTGCAATATTTTTTTTAAAAGAAATAAATGTCTAGGTGACCAAAGGTATCCAATAAGACCCGTCGGGTATCAGGAAAGAGATAGTGCATGGGGACTGCGGAGAAAATGAACCATAAGGGCAAAGAGAGGCCACAGGGAAAAAAAAAAAAAAAGTAAGGAACAAACACAAGTTGGAAAGGGGGGGATATATAAAAATATTAGAGAAATGAGAAAAACAAAAGGAAGAGAGAGAAAGCATTTTAAAAGTTAAATGAAAATAAAGAATAAGTATATTTAAAAATTGTAGGTGATAAAACACAAGCTGTGGTGCAGATGTAATAACAAGGAACAGATTTATAATCCCATCTGAAACAACCAAAAAGCATAGACAGAAAAAAGAGAAAGAAACAATAACTAGGGTTTTTTTGCATATTTTTAAATGTATTTTCCAATTTTCTTTTTTCCAGAAACATTGCATTAAATTATATATTACCAGTAGTATGTGTGACAGCCTCTGGCCGTGTTTAAAGTTTTATGTGATGGGAGGAACTTGCTGCTTTAATTTGTGCTTCTTGATTTAAAAAGTTGAAAAACCTTTTTATATTTATCATTTACTTTTCTCCCTTTGTCTTTTTTTACTTATTTTTCTGGTAGCGTGTCTTTTGTTTTTTAAATTAAGAATATGTTTTAGAGCAGTTTTAGACTGACAACAAAATTGAAAGAGAAGTACAGAGATATCTATCCCTTGCTCCCACACAATCATGGTGTCCCATATTATCAATCCCCCCACAACCTAGTATATTTGTTAAAATCGATGGACCCACACTGACACATCATGGTCATATATCGTTCATGGGTTACATTAGGGATCACTCTATATATCGTTCATGGGTTACATTAGGGATCACTCTTGGTGTTGTACATTCTATGGATTTGGATGACTGTATAATGACATCTATCCATCATTATGCTACCAAACAGAGTATTTTCACTCTCTTAAAAAACGTAGTTTTTAAGACACTGAACATTAGACAACAGAAGACAGTGATACATGAAAGAGAAGCAAACCAGACGAACCCTATCCCAGTTTGCTGACTTAAGACAATTTCCAAGCCTGGTGCAGAGCTCTGAAGACTCCCTGAGTTGAAGCAGCTGAGTAGAGACCCCAGGGAGAACTAAATGACTATAATTTACAAGAGAGAGAGCACTGGGGGAGGAAATGCCCTGGGAGAATTTTCAGATACTTCAGTGAGCTTCCCCAAGAGTATTCAGCAAAGGGCCAGAGCAGCTCATGCATGTGAAAGAAATACAGGTGGATATGGAGGCAGAGCAATCAAAAAAATTAGAGGGGACAGTGCCTGGTGCTCACATAGGGTAGTGAAAAGCATCCGTTCTTACCAGCCAGCCAGACTGGAAAGTCTCAGGATTAATAGGGGCATTGAATGGAATACTCAGGAGTCTTGCCTCAGGAATGAGAAATAATTAGCCCAATACTTAGCACTGTTCTAGAACCACCTAAAAAAAATCATTAAAGCAAGACCAAAATGGATTCACTGCTTCTAGGTAACCAAACTTCATCCTGGAACAAAGATCAAAATATTTACACAAAATCAAAACTATATAGTACCATTTGAATATAAAATTTGAGACATTTGGCATCTAGTCATAGAACCAGGCATGATAAGGAAAAGGAAAATATGACCTATAATGAGAGGAAAAAGCAACTGCTGGAAACAGAGAGCAGATACAGATGTTAGGATTTGTGGGAAAAGACATTAAACCATATTTTAACTGTATGTTAAAGAGTCAAGATTTTTTTTATGTTAACATATTAACATTAAAACATGTTAATATGGGGATGCCTGGGTGGCTCAGGGGTTAAGCATCTGCCTTTGACCCCTGGAGTCCCGGGATCAAATCTCACATCGGGCTCCCTGCATGGAGCCTGCTTCTCCCTCTGCTCATGTCTCTGCCTCTCTCTCTCTCTGCATCTCTCATGAATAAATAAAATCTTAAAAAAAATAAAATAAAATATGTTAATATGCTTTAATATGTTAAAAAGAAAAAAATCAAGAGATAAAGACACACAGATAATAAGATAAATGGAAGATCATGTCTTGGAATAGAAAAAAAATATCAATTTGAAGACAAAACAATAGAAACTATGCAAAATGAAACACAAACAAATAAAAATTATTGACAAAAATTCTATAGTTGACATCATTCTTCATAGTGAAGACTGTGTACTTTCACGTTAAGATTGGGACCAAAACAAGAATATTTGCTTTTACCCTAAGATTAGGAGAATGGCACCAATACTTGCTTTGATTACTTCTATTCAAAATTGAATTCGTAGTCCTCTCTACACTCACTAGAACCCAAAGAAGCTTAAAGAGAGAAAAAAAAAAAAGTCTTGTTTTGCACCTGTTTTTAAAGGAGATACTGCTATTATTTTATTTTTCAAAGGTTTGCTGGAAGTTGTGGATAAATTCCTTATAACAAATTAAGGAGATCTTTCTATTACAAATTTTACATTTTTATCATAAATGTCCAATATTATTATTTCTTCTTTTTAAAAGATTTATTTATTTGAGAGTGAGAGAGAGAGAGAGAGAGAGAGAGCACATGCAGGGGAAGGGGTAAAGGGACAAGCCGACTCCCCAATGAGCATAGAGCCAGACTCAGGGCACCATCTCATGACCCTGAGAATAGGACTTGAGACAAAATCAAGACTTGGTCACTTAACCAACTGAACTACCCAGGAACCCCAAATTTTCTTTTTTTTTTTTTTTTTTTTCAATTTTTATTTATTTATGATAGCCTCAGAGAGAGAGAGAGACAGAGGGAGAAGCAGGCTCCATGCACCTGGAGCCCGACGTGGGATTTGATCCCGGGTCTCCAGGATCGTGCCCTGGACCAAAGGCAGGCGCCAAACTGCTGCGCCACCCAGGGATCCCAAATTTTCTTCTTATCTCTCTTGAGGGTTCCATATGTTTTTTCTCCTTTAATCTATTTATATAGTGAATACTAAATCATCATTATTAAGATTTAACTCTATTTTATCGTGAAATAAATTTTTAAAGATTTTATTTATTTATTCATGAGAGACACACAGAGAGAGGCAGAGGCCTAGGCAGAGGGAGAAGCAGGCTCCCTGTGGGGAGCCCGATGTGGGACTGGATCCCAAGACTCCAGGATCACGCCTTGAGCTGAAGGTGGACACTTAACGCTGAGCCACCCAGGCATCCCATGAAATAAATTAAAAAAAAAACAAAAAAACATTAGTTTAATGTTTCACTTATGGTCTTGCCCTTTTGCTCATATATTAAATAGTACTGAATTTTTTATACTTTGATATTGTCAAGAGTTTTTTAAAAATCAATTTTATACATATACTATAAAAGATGTTGAGAGGTGTTCTTTGTCCATCCATTTTGGGAACAGATTGTATAATAAGAAGTTGTCTGCTCTTTAAAGATTGGTTAAAACTCACATATAAAAGTGTCTCAAGCTAGTATCATTTTGGTTGTAGATTTTTCATTAATGATTCTATTCAATGTTTCTATTTATTTTTGGAGTCAAATTTCTGGGTTTATATTTTTAGGAAATACTCATTTAAAATAAATTTTAACATTTATTGTGTTGGATTTTTATAGTATTCTTTTAAATCTTGAGATTTTCAAGCAATTTATCTTTCAACATATGTATAGAAATCATAAAACTAGTTTTCAGGATGCCAACTTGATGTCATGCTGATAGAGTTTTTTATGCAACAAGTTTAATAATTATATTACAATATGATTAATAAGTTATTATCTTCATATAACAATTTTATAAATTTTAGATATAAAGTATGCAAATAATAATATAACAAGCACTCAGATATTCACTGCTCAGTTAAGGAGATAAAAAAGCACCAAGGCTGTTGAAGCCTCGTGTATTCTTCAATTTATTGACCCTTCCTGGATTCATCCTGACTAAGAGATGAGTCTCTTGAATTTGGTACTTATTTTTCCCTGAATTTGGTGTTTATTTTTCCCCCTGGATAGATTTTCATACTTACTACCACATACACGTACACACACATGTATTATTCATTCATTCGTTCAACTAACAATTATTGAGCAATAAGTGTCACATCCTATTTTAGATATTGGACATAGAACAAAGAAAGAACATAGACCAAAACCCTTTTTTTTTTTTTTTCATGATGCTAACATCACGGTAAGGTAGCCAGACAGTTAAAATAAGTATCTAAAATATGTAAGATGTTAGATGAGGGTAAGAGATAAAAAGGAAAAGTGTGGTCTGTGTTAAGGAAAATTTCATGGACAATGTGCTTTTTAAGTAAAAGTTAAAGGAAATGAAAGAGTGAGCCATGTAGATAAGCAGGGGCAACAATGCATGCAGGGAAGAAAGCAAGTACAAAGTCTTGGGGTAAAAAAAATATATACGGGTTCTGTATAAAGTACAGTAAATAAAAATAGAAAAATAGAAATAAGGAGAAGGAAGGTAAAGCCAGAAAAAATGAGAGTGTAAAGCCATTTAGAAGATATAGGCTGGAAATACAGGCCATTGTAGGAACTCTCAACTCTTGGTGAGATGGAAAACTTTTAGTAGTCTTTCAGGTAAAAGAGAAGTTTGAGCAGAGTGACACTTTTGACAGGAAAATTCTGGTACATTAACAATAAACTGCAGTGGGGGTAGGGACAAGGACGGGGAGCAAAATATCACTTGGGAGACTGGTGCAGTCATCCAGATGAAAGATAATGGTGGCTTAGGTGGAGGATTTGGTCCTCAGCAGTTAGAGTTACCACTAACAGAAATTTTCTAAAAAATATATATATATAGATAGAGGATGTGTAGAGACAGTGAGGTAAATGTACCAGGAGCTCAGTTTTGAATATGATAAATTAGTTATGCGTGTTAGACATTCCACGTGAAGATGTCAGAGGGGTAGCTCTATATGTGGAGCTGAATGGCGGGAGAAAGAAGATTGCAGGTATATAATTGGGATGCATTAACATATAAATGACATTTAAAGGTCACCAAGGGAATTAGCATAAATAGAAGAGAAAAAAAAGTCCAAATACTGATCCTCGGTCAGCCCAAATACTGTGAGTGTGAGATAGGGAGGAAGAAGCACTTACTGTGCATGAAAGAACTATCCTTTCAGAAAGAAGGAAAACCCAGAGAGCACAATTTCCTCAAAACCACAAAGAGGTCATATGATGGTAGTAGATCAAGTAAAATAAATCTAAGAAATAACCATAGAATTCCTCTACTGAGAATCATCAGTGGCCTTGAGAAGAGGCATTTTGGTTGAGTGGTGGCAATGATAGCCTGTTGGTAAAGGTTCAGGAGTGAATGGGAAAAGGAAAATTGGAAAAAGTGAGTATAGGCAAGGAAATAAATGGAGCAGTCCAGGAAGGGAAGTAAAGAAAGGTTGTTTTTTTGTTTGTTTGTTTTTGCTTTTTTTTTTTTTAATGTATGAAACAAATCCATATCTACGCCCTTATGAAAAATTCTAGTAGAGATGAAAAATTGACAGAAAAGACGAAGGGAAAATTGTTGAGCAAAGACATGGTCTGTGATAGATGATGAGATCTAGTTCACAAGGTGAGAGGGTGAAGATGTGTGATAGAGGACAATATAGAAGCTCAGTTACAGGTGGATTACTGGAAATAGTTGTGGGGCCTGGTGGAAGGTGTCTTCTGATTGTCCTTATCTTGTCAGCAAACTAGGTGGTAAGGTCATCAGCTGAGAATGAAGTAGTAGGAAACGGGCTGTAAATTTGAGGGAAAAGAAGGGGTAAAATACTTGTGGGGAGGCTTACAAGTATCAATGGAATAATGAAATGTAATATGACTGCCAGGCAACTTGAAAGCATATAATTAAGATTTATGATTAGAAATTTTAACTGAAGGGCACCTGGTGGCTCAGTGGTTGAGCGTCTTCTTTCAGCGCAAGGCGTGATCCTGGGGTCCAGGAGCGGGTCCCGCATCGGGCTCCCTGCATGGAGCCTTCTTCTCCCTCTGCCTATGTCTCTGCCTCTCTCTGTGTGTCTCTCATGAATAAATAAATAAAATATTAAGACAAAGAAAATTTCATTGAGAGTAGGCTGTGTGTATGTGTATGTGTGTTTTCTAGCCACTTGATGTATAGAAGTGTGCATGTAGGATAACAAAAAAAGTTAGCAATTTTTTCCATAACAACGTGATGAAATCAGAGAGAGTCAAGAAGTTTGGATTTCTAAACTGAGTAAAAGAGAATCAAACATGCTAGGTATGAAGAAGGAAGAAAAGTTTAGGACCAGGATGCCTGGATGGCTGAGTGGTTGAGCATCTGCCTTTGACTCAGGGCATGATCCCCAGGGTCAGAGATCAAGTTCCACATCAGGCTCCCTGTGAGGAGCCTGCTTCTCCCTCTGCCTATGTCTCTGTCTCTCTCTCTGTGTGTATCTCTCATGAATGCATAAATTAAATATCTTTTTTTTTTTTTAAAGAAAGGTTAGGATCAGTGGATTGTAAGTGTTCTAGGTCAATCTGTGTCCCCCAAAACATATGTTCAAATCCTAACCCCTGTTACCTGTGAACATGAGCATATTTGGAAGTAGCCTTTGCAGAGGTAATCAAGTTAAGATGAGGGTGTGCTAGATTAGGGTGGCCCTAATTTAATGGCTGGTGACCTTTTGCAAAAAAGGAAATTTGACACAGACACAGAGGTAAGACAGCCATGTGAAGATGGAGGTGGAAAATGGAGTCGTGCTGCCCCACACTAAAAAAATCAAGAATCCCAGAAACCACCAAAACCTAAAAGAGGCAAGGAAGGATTCTTCCCTAAAAGCTTCTGAGGGAGCACGGCCCTGCTGAACCCTTGATTATGGACTTCTTGACTCTTGATTATGGTCCCTAGAATTGTGAGAGAACAAATGTCTGTTGGTTTAAACCACTCAGTTTGTGATACTTTGTTATATAGTAGCCCTAGAGAACTAACACAGTAAATCATGGGAAGATCAAAGACGTGGCCATACCAGAGATATGTAGTCTCGGAGACAGTAAGTGATGGCTAGAGCGCTCAGGATTGAGTGTGTAGCCGTGGCAGTGGGTGGTGGAGGGAGTCAAGATCATTGAATAAGAGAATTTTGGGAAACTGAGATGCCAGGGAATTGCAAGGATTATCTTTGGGGATCTTAAAATTAAAATCATCAGGAATTATGGCAGTAGTAATATTAGAGAGAATGATGAGAATGTAGAAATCCAAATATTACACTAATCCTGGGAATTGATTTTAGGGCTTTTATATGATAGCAAAAAAGGGGGGATAGGTAAATCCTCTGAAGATATAAGATTTAAAGCTGATATTATTTTGTATGTTGAAATGCTTCATTCAATTGATAGCATATTATATGTATTTTTCAAATTGAATTTTTATGTAGTCTTATATTTGACATGTATCCATATATACATGAATTTCTGCTATGTAATATTCCATTCTATAGCTATGCCAATTATTATTTTTATCAATTCCTCTGTTAATAGATGTTTAAGTTTTTTCTAGTTATTAAGAGCAAAAACCTTCTCTCATTTTCTTTTTTATCCTATTGTACCTATAATTCTGTCTCCTTATTTTTAACTCTTGACTTACTTTGAGAGAAAAAGGAAAGGCTTTAGTTAAAATCTTGGCAATAAAATAATTATGATTATAAATCTCTTTAATTAAGTATGCACACATGACATGGTATTTTTTAAAGAGAATGGAAATGAATAGTTTTCAACCAAATCTAATGCCCAAATATACCATGTTTTAGAGGATAATGTCAGTTTAACATTCTTAAACAGCCTTGAGACAATGGCTCTGCTTTATGTAAGACACGATAAGCAAATTAAGAAAAACTGCAAAATTCTTTAATTCTCCAAGGAAATGACTGAAAAAGGAAATAGTAAAAGGGGGAAAAAAGGTATACACTGGAGCTTGATTGTACACAGAGGCTAGAATGACCAGTGCCAGGGTAACCCCCATATCTGCTCAGTAAGTTCTCGGGTATCTTTAGTTTGAAGTTAAGAGTTGAAGTCCTAGCAATTGTGCTTTTATGCAGCCACATGGCCCACAAGGTAGATATTGTCAAAAAGCTGCCCAACAAAATCCTCACCAATGTTTTGAGCAGCACAGCAGGTATTTAGAATAAATTCTGTGACATTTTGTTCTTCGCACAAGGACTAGTGAGGTGGATGGAAAATAGAATCAAACAGTGGCACAGTAGGAGCACCTGGGTGGCTCGGTCAGTTGCGTCCACTCTTGATTTCAGCTCGGATCATGATCTCAGGGTCATGAGACTGAGTCCCATGTCAGGATGCCCGCCCAGCAGGGAGTCTGCTTGAGATTCTCTCTCCCTCTCCTTCTGTCCCTCCCCTTCAGCTCGCTTTCCCTCTAAAATAAGGACATTTAAGGAAAAAATGAGGAGCACAATTATAGACAGCATCAAGACTAAGGCCAACGTCTCATATTAAATTGGGGTTACAAGCACAGAATCTATGGGGGAATTTTCTTAGGAGAGTTTCAAGATACTCCCCACTACTTTGGGGGCCTGAATCTGATGGAAAAAAAAAAATCTCAGTGCATTGGGCAAGAATTTCTTTCTCAAATTTTGCAGCATTATAAGATCATCCAAGACTCTCCCCTGTCATCAAGATAGTGTCTCAGGCTTTTATCCCAATTCAGTGTTCTTGTACAGAAGATACACTTTTGCTATTTCCTTTGGTGATTCATCTAGAATACCCGTGGACCTGGTTTAGTCCCTCCCCTGGGTTAGCGGTAAAGATGAGGTTGCCTTCATCCAACTGTACATACAATTTACTGAAAGAAAATCCTAGAGGTGGGTTCTTATGATATATGGAAGAGTGACCCCAAGTGGATTCACACAACCCTTGCCGGAGAAGTTCATCTTTCTCCAGGTCCTGCCAAACCCATGAAGCCAAGCAGAGGTCAGTTGTATTCAGGCGGGACAAGATGGTAAAGCTTAGCTTGGGGTTCAACATTTTCAAATGCATGAAGGGAGCTTTGCTCACTCTAGCCTTCCTTCTGTGGTTGCACATTTCTGCACACTCTCCATAGCCCCTGACCCATCTGCAAGTGGGTTAGAAACTGGCTCACCTGATTGTGGAGGTGAGCGAGGCCAGTGTGGAATCTGTAGGGCAGGGGGTCAGAAAGAACAGGCTGGAACTCTCTGGAATGGGCTGACACTGTGGTCTGCAAGCAAAATTCCTTCTTCTGGGCATCTGCATTATTTTCAAATTGTGCTTCCTGTCTTTCTTCATTGATCTATTCTTCTCAATTTTTTTTCTCTTTTATTAGCCTTAAAAAAAAAAAAAAAAAAAAAAAAACCTGGCTTTAAAAAAATTCTTAAAAAAAATAAAAAAATAAAATTAAAAAAAAATAAAAAATTCTTTGTTTTGTATTTTCTAAAAATAAAAACTGAAGAATTTTTTTATTTTATCACTTATATTCTCATTTCTAGGTTTTGTGGGAGCACTATTATTGATATTATTTCACTAGTTGAGCTAGATATATATGTCATTTATTCTCATTTTTCTCAATTTTTAGAGAAATTCACTTAAGATTGTAAATATCTATGGCTCTTCCTACATTTCACAAGTATTTATGTAAAAATAATCTTTTCCTTTCAGTTATTGATATTTTGCAATTTCCAGTGAGTTTTTCTTTTAATTCAATTTTAACACATAATGTGACGATGTTACATGAGTTTTCAACTGTATATTTTGTTTTGCTTCTTACATGCCTCTTTTTTCTTCTAAGCTTTATGTCTTCTTTGTTGAAATTAACCCTCTACTAATTCTTTTTTTTTTTTTTTTTTTATGATAGTCACAGAGAGAGAGAGAGAGAGAGAGAGAGAAGCAGAGGGAGAAGCAGGCTCCATGCACCGGGAGCCTGACGTGGGATTCGATCCCGGGTCTCCATGATCACACCCTGGGCCTAACGCAGGCGCCAAACCACTGCGCCACCCAGGGATCCCCTTCTAATTCTTTAATCGGTGTTAAAGCCTCTCTTTTTTTTTGAAAATATTTTTGTTTTCTATTCAGTCCTGAATTACAGATATTCAACTAGAAGTATACAATATCTCCTGATGAATTATTATTTTTTATCAGGAATTATTTTTTGTCAGATAAATGACCTTTTTCTGTATAAAGGTATATTAATTATATATTAAGATTGCTATACTTGGCTAATCCTCTCCCATTTATTGAATTTTAAACTTTCTTAGACATTATATTTTAGGTATGATTCTTTTTTAAAAACAATAGTTTACATATTTATTTATGAGAGACACAGAAAGAGAGGCAGAGACACAGGCAGAGGGAGAAGCAGGCTCCCCCAGAGAGCCCCATTCAAGACTCCATCCCGGGACCCCAGGATCACACCCTGAGCTGAAGGCGGACCTCAACCACTGAGCCACCCAGGTGTCCCAGGTATGATTCTTTTTTTTTTTTTTTTTGGTATGATTCTTTTAAATCAAATATGTTACTTTATCAAATCTAACATTCTCTGTATTTAAAGAAGCTGATTTATATTTGGATTTATCTTAATCATCTTATTTTGTTTTGTATATCTACTTAACATGATTTCTTTGTTCTTTTTACTCCATTTTTAAAGAGATTTCATTTATTTATTTATTTGACAGAGAGAGAGAGAGAGGGAAAGAGAGCACAAGCAGGGGGAACAGCAGAGGGAGGAGGATGCCGGGCTCCATTCCAGGACCTGGGGATCATGACCTGAGCAGAAGGCAGACACTTAACCAACTGAGACACCCAGTGCCCCATTTTCACCGATTTTTGACATCTTTGAAACTGATAGAAATTTTTATATTTTCTTTTCCCCATTATAATTTCAGTTGCAATATATATTCCAAATTTTGTGTACTTGTACCTAACATTTTTTTGCCTCTATATAGAAACAGATCACTGTTAATGGTACAACTCTAGTAATTTTTACGAAGTGAGCATTTCCATTTAACCAGCCACCAGAATTAAGGTTTATGAAGCTAAAGATTACAAATGTTCCAGAAAATACTTGGTGCTCGCTGTCAGTCACTATCACCAGCTGCTTCCTTTCTGTGTGGCATGTGGGGCTATTTCCTTAGATCCGTCTCCCAGTTTACAAATTCTCTGTTAAGCTCCAACTAATCTCTTTAGCCTTTCCATTGAGTTTTTGGTTCAATTATTATATGCATATTACTTACAAGCTCTACTTTTTTTCAAACTTGTTCTTTTCTTTCTTTATTACTTATAAGCTCTATTTTATTTCAAACTTGTTCTTTTCTCTCTTTATTAGCTCCTCAAAAGTTATGTGTATATATTTAATGGTTTCTTATTATTCTATAACTTTACTATTATTACTCTAATATTTATTATTAAATAATAATATTATTATTACTTTTATTATTATTATTCTATTACTTTATTATTTTATTACTTTAGCTTTTAATCTCAAGTTCTGTTTCTTGCATCTATTGACACCCTCCTAGAGGCTCCCTTATCATTTTTTATGATTGTGTTTTATGAGTTAATTTTCATCAAACATTTTTTCCACATCTGATTAAACTCTTTCAGTTTCCTTGTTTCTGACAAGGTCATATAGATTTCAATATTCCAGGAAAAACTGTAGGTGATTACTATAAATTTGAAAGCTAGGTTTAGATGTGTTTGGCTGCAAGGCTTTGATTTTTCCCCACTGCCTTTTTACTTTTATATTCCAGACTCCAGACAAAACAGAAATGTTGTGGCCACATCTTTGTTTGTGTGTAGAGTTTTTCTAGTGCACTTTTAATGGATGGAGAGAATCTATGAAAGGACTTTTAAGCTGTATTTTACACAGAATTAGAAAGTGGTGTTTAACCACCTCAGCAGCCTGGGGCCATCTTTCAAGTCTTCCTGTGTAGATTAGAAGGCCAGCTTCAGCCTTGAAAGACTAAATATAGGGTGAAAATCACTACAGATTATAGGGCCATCAACTCACACCATATTAATTTTTATTATTCTTTGTACTCTTTAAATCTTTCATTTCTTTGTGTTTGACTAGATATTATTTTCAGAGTGTTATTTTACCTATGATCTCATGTCTGTAGCAGAAAGGAAACTATCTGAGTCAGCTTGGGTCATCGTGTTTTTAATAAAAGAAAGCAGTGTAAACATTCAGCTATTAAAGGCAATAAGTAGCTGGACTCATCCACATCTTCTTTACTCTGCTTAATTTTCACAACCCCTCTTCTCTCTCCACATTTCTCACTGGGCTGTGTTGTTTCTCCCCAAACAACCAGAGACCTAAACTCATCATTCATATGTGGCACTTCTTCCATCTCACTCAATTTTCTCCAAACACCAAAATCCTTTCTGAGCTTTAATGGAGTCAAATGTAAATCCTAGAAAAGATTTCTCTAATTTGTAGCTTTAGGAAAATCAATTTTCAACTTTATTTTTAAAAATTATGTCTTAAATGTTGGTTTTCAGTAGCTTGTTTCAGAAGAGATCCTCTCTCTGCTGGAGAAAACAAAGCAAACAGCAACAACAAAAAAAGCCCTCAAAAAAAGCTAACATGCTCTAAAAGATTTATAACTCCAAGATAAGAAAGGACTTGGACAATCAGGCACACACAACTACAAGGAGACATAGAGCTATCATGAAAACCATCGCTTTGCCACAATCCTTGATTAGATAGAACAGCACTTTTCTACTTATCCTGGACCATATTTAAAGCCATTAGTCAACAGAGTGAAATCATTCCAATACCTATTTTAGATTTTCATTTTTATTTCCTTTTGTTTGTATGTGCTGTAGAGTCAAATAGTTTTCCTATCTGATCTCTTCAAGCTATTTGATTTTATGTTTCAAAATACAGTATGCTTATTAAGAGTGTGGCTTAAAAAAAAGATTTTATTTATTTATTTTTAGAGAGAGAGAGCACAAGATAGAGAACATGAGTGGGAGAAGGGGGAGAGGGAGAAGCAGACTCCTGGCTGAGCAGGAAGCCCAAAGCAGGGCTCATCCCAGGACCCTTGGATAATGACCTGAACAGAAGGGAGATACTTAACCGACGAGCCACCCAGGAGCCCCGGAGTTTGGCTTTTTGTTGCAAACCATTGTGAATGTAGTGCCAATGAATTGTGCAGTTTAAAATGTAAATTTTATGTTATGTAAATTTGACCACAATAAAAAAGTAGGATTTTTCTCATCACCAACATTGACATAGAGCAGAACCAGTTGTTTTCAACTTGTGCACCTAATTCACTCCTGACTTAGTCCTTGCTTAAGTTCATACTTGGAAATATAACATCTGAGAGATTTTGTCTGTATCCCCTAACTTTTGCACCCAGTCTCCCATTCATACGTACATTCTGTTGAGTTGGGAGAGGTTGCCTTCTTTGTGCTTGCTCTATCAGCTTAACTCCTACTCACTTTTTAACCTGTTATAACCTGTTTTTTACCTGTATAATTCCGGGGGTAGCTCTACTGATGGTTTCCCTGTTTGACAAATGCCTTAAGCTTTCTCCATATTGAAAGTGGAAATAGGTGCAGCCCAGGTGGTTCAGTGGTTTAGCACCACCTTCAGCCCAGGGCATGATCCTGGAGACCTAGGATCAAGTCCCACATTGGGCTCCCTGCATGGAGCCTGCTTCTCCCTCTGCCTGTGTCTCTGCCTCTCTCTCTCCCTCTCTCATGAATAAATAAATAAAATCTTTAAAATAAATAAATAAAAGTGGAGATAAAGAACTTCCTCTTGAAAATCTCTCATAAATGTGTAGACACGTATACCCATATATACATTATATATATATATGTGTGTGTAATTTGTTAATGTCTTTGTCTGACTTTCATCCTACCTTTCACATTCCTTAGCACAGTTTGCTGATTCAAATTTTCTTATGTGCTTTTTAAAAATTTTTATTTATTTGTCTTAGAAAGAGAGAGGAGAGAGCACATGCACAAGTGGAAGGAAGGGGAGAAGAGGAGGGAGAGGGAATAGGAAAGAATTTCAAGCAGACTCCATGCTTGCTAAGCATGGGATCTTAGGCGGGGCTGATCCCAGGATCCTGAGATCATAACCTGAGCCAAAATCAAGAGTCGGATGCTTAACTGACTGAGACTCACGGGTGCCCCAATGTTTTTAATGAGAACATTTCACATTATTTAGTTAAAAGACTCTTAGAGTTTTATATACATCCTTTGTACAATCTAAGCTCACAAAAAGTTCTAGGAACTTGTGCAGTTCTACTACACCTCAAACTAATGCAATCAATTACGTGCAACCTCTACCACTACCAACAAACTGCTGAATGCCTCTAGATAAAATCACTTTATTTTGAAGACCTCCAATTACATCTTTTCCAATCTCAACTGTGCTCTCAGATACTCCTATCTGTCTTCAATCGATCGTGTCTCTCATTCTCAGAGCAAACATTCTAAACCTCTGAATACTCTCTTTAGGAAAATCCACTTAATGCAAATTCCATGAGAAAAAAGACCGTTGTGTTAGCTATTCCACAAATATATTGACTGAATGAATGAATACATGAATCATTAGTCAGTATTTTTACTTACATTTTTGGCATCTGTATTTTTATTCCATACATCAAAATGTTGTCTTCCCTACATTTCTGAGATAATGTTGAGACACAACAGACATATTTGTTCAATGACTGGTGCATGCGGTAGGTAAATTTTGTGCTACAAAAGAGTCTGTTCATTTTTCCTTGCTTCTGTCAGGAATCCTTACCCGAGATGCAGCCTAATTACTACTGACTATGTAATAGTCTTGATTGTATAAAAGCTCTCTTTAGACCAATGTCAGTGTTTTTTACTCTAACATTACTTTTTAAAAGGGAAATTACTGCTATCGAACTTTGAGTTAAGGAAGGAAGAAATGCTGTATTCATGATGGGCATTAAATTAAATAATGAGTACTAACACTGTTTATTTGAAAAGAAACAATTTGCACCTGCATGTTTCCATTTGGCGGTATACTAACATCTTTTAAAGATTATGCAATGATTATTACAACCCTGATAAAATATCCCAATTTTGTAGTTATAAAAAGGATAAGATCTTTGTTAAAACCACATATTTTGGGGAATAGAGGAGCAATTTTATTGATATGACCCCAAAACCATACATAACAAAAGAAAAAAGAGATAAATCGTACTACATTGAAATTTTAAAATTCTGTGCATCAAAGGACACAAACAATAAAGTAAAAGGCAACCTACACAATGGGAGAAAATATATGCATTATTGATAAGGGGCTAGTACCCAAAATCAAAAACTCCTACAAGTCAACAAATTATAAGCAACCCAACTGAAAATTGGGCAAAGGGCTTTAGTATGCTATTCTCAAAAAAAGATATATAAATGACCAATAAGTACATGGAAAGGCATTCAATGTCACTAATTAAACAATGTTGCACAGGCACCTGGGTGGTTCAGTTAAGCATCTTCCTTTGGCTCAAGTCATGATCCTGTGGTCTTGAGACAGACCCCTGCATCAGGCTCCGTGCTCAGAGGGGCCTCTGCTTCTCTCTCTGCTCCTGCTCATGCTGGCTCTCTCCCTCTCTCTCTCTCTCAAATAAATAAATAAAAATATTTATTTAAAAAAAAAAACAATGTTGGAAACAATAGGATAATAAAAAATGTTAGAAGGAAAAGCTCAGAAATGACATTTCCATCGGAGATTTGAAGAGTTCTAATGGGGCACCTGGGTGGAGCAGTAGGTTAAGTGTTTGACTCTTGGTTTCAGCTCAGGCCATGATCTCATGGTCATGAGATACAGCTCCGAGTCTGGCTCCCTGCTCAGTGCAGAGTCTGCTTAAGTTTCTGTTTCCTTTTCCCCCTGCTCTGCCCCCTTCTCTTTCTCATTCCCTCAAATTAATAAATAAATCTTTGAAAAAAACCCACATATTTTATACAATGTTATAACTTAGAAGATTTTCCCAACTTCTGACCTACACCAAGTGATAATCAAGAAAATGAAATTATAGTTCTATTCTATCAGTCTTGTTCACAAGATTTTTATTTATTATTATTTTTTAATAATAAATTCATTTTTTATTGGTGTTCAATTTGCCAACATACAGAATAACACCCAGTGCTCATCCCATCAAGTGCCCTCCTCAGTGCCCGTCACCCAGTCACTCCCACCCCCCGCCCTCCTCCCCTTCCACTACCCCTAGTTCATTTCCCAGAGTTAGGAGTCTTCATGTTCTGTCTCCCTTTCTGATACTCTGGTTTCTCTTCAGATTGAATAAATCTTACCCCATTCACATGATTTTTAAATCAATGTTTGTTTTGCCCTATCATTTTAATGCAAAAGTTTCCCTTTAGCATCAACTTATTTTAAGTCATTTTTCTACTTCTTAACCATTATTAGAATATAGTACATTCTTTAATATATTAGCATCTTTGTCTCTTTATTCACTCCTCCCCTTCTGCTCATTTTATGCTGTTTGTAAACTGATTCAAATAATCTGAATTTCAAGCCATGCTATTTCTCTACTACTTTTTTGTACCTGCATTTTCTTCTTCTTCTAGGTCATTGAATTAATTAAAAAAAAAACAAAACAGACATGCTTTTAAGTGTTCTCTCTTTAATTCAATCTATCCTGGCTAGAGGATACCTGGAGGTTGACATTTTGGTTCTGAGTCTCTGTAAAACATTGAGTTTTACACAGTAGGCCTGGTCACCAGAGCAACACCAAGAGAGAAGCTTCCCCTCAGGAGGCATGGCTCTAATTCTCTTTTCTGAAAGCTGGTTTGTTCTCATACTATCAACCACCTTGACCAAGTTTTTGTAGAAACTCACTTTACTATTGACATATTGAACAGTGAATACAGGATGATAATCACTTAGAAGTATATAAATGCAAATATTATTTCACAATTTGGAACAAGAAAAAGAAATATATGAGAAAAAGGAAAAAAATATTAAAAATCAATATTCATGCCTCTCTTTTAGGGAGTCTTTAGTTCCTCTTACTTCACAGATATTCAGGAAAACAGTACTGTCACTGAGCTATTTCTCTCTAGATCTCCTACTCATTTTAAAATTCCCCCCAAAAAATAAAATAAAATAAAATAAAATTCCACAAAATGCCACATTCTTTTCTTGACCAATTTGTGTATAAATTAAGCAGAATACTTTTCTCTTGTACAAATATATGTGTACTATAAAGACACATGTCTACCTCATGCCCCCCATGTTTTAATAGCATTTACCTCCTAGGTTGACTTTGATAAGATTCCATCTTGGCACACTCATGCCAACTGAGTCATTTTTTATCAATAAGGGAGGTTCGTTTCGACATATACATAGTCTTGAAAAGATCGTGCATATTTATATTAATGTACATTAAGAGATTAAGCCTGGATTCGAATTCTAGCTTCCTCATTTAGTACTTGCATGAGTACTTTTCCCAAGTTATTTGACTTCCCTCAATCAAAGATCCCACTAACTTCATGGGATGCCATCTGTTGTGCAGTTCACAACCTAGGAAGTAAAATATGGCAGCCAAAGAAAGTTTACTTTTATCTCTTGAATGTGGATGGTAATACCTCATTATTGTGTTTTGTTTTGTTTTTTTTTCTGGTGGAGGAAGAGGAAAGTTCTATTCTGTAATCTACGTAAGGAAGTTAGAAGAGTGTCATGAACACAGTACTCTTGCAACAATTAAGGAATGTTCATGTTAATAGCTTCTATCCCTCATCTACCTTTGCAGCACAACTACTTGAAAATATTTTAAACCATGGTATCCAAAATTTCACAAGCTCTGATTAATCCATTATCTACTCCCATTCATTTTATCTACTCTGTGTCAGAAGTAGCCCCAGAATTTTTTAGGCAACCCATTCTAATGTCAGAATAGAATGAATTGGAAATCTGAGACATGCCTCTTAAACAAGTTTGTGAAAAATATTTTACTATCACAGGAATAGTTAACCACGTTGCAATATCTGTGGTCTGTCAATCTATGATTATTTATATTTTAACTTCATCAAACAATATCACTTTCCAATAACACTTTATAGCTTCCATACCCTTTAGAACAGAGCATTTAAAGACTCAACAGAAATCTGCTAAGCATTACTTCATTACTCTGAAAGAATTCATCATAATTAACACATAATTGCAATAATTAACTTACCCTTGCTCTGCCTCTGTCTCCTCTTGAGTGTTTTATGTTGGAGATAAAATGATAAGCGCCATAGAGAAAACTTTTTACTGAAGGCAAATTTAATCTGAGATCCAGAGAAGAAAGACAAAAGAAAAGGCACAATGTCACTATTGGTGTGGAAATGCCCGATGTCCTTTGTGCTTCTTAGTTATCTTTCAAAAGTGTAATATTGAAAGGAGGTTTTGGGATCCTCTCTGATTTGTAGTATTTGTTCTGAATTGTCTGGAATTCTATTTGTTTTCTTGCCCAGTGCTGACATGGGGTTGATGGCTATAGGTTTCTTGTCATTGTCCCCACAGGATCGTTTTCCTTATCAGCTCTTGGCAGACTGTGACCATTTAAGGAGAGACTTCTTTAGTGGTTTATCAACCTTATTTTCATAGCTTCTTATTTTCCAGTGTCAAAAAGTATTATATGCATTAAAAAAATGCACTCATCCATGCCAGGCAATTGTAAGTAGAATTGTATTTTAAGTAATAAACAAAAATGACCTTGGAATGTCTGACAGCTTGTCGGAAATATGACCATTTCTTCAAGTCGAGTTTTATTTAAGAACACAAGAGCTAAGCTTAAGGGAAATAGACTGTTTTAAGAAGAAAAAACTGGAAAATGATAGCTTACATGTTTGAAGCCCATCAACTCACACTATTATAAAAACCCACCAAGGGGTGCAGGGGACTGAAGTGAAAATCTGTACATAGCAAACAGCAAAACAAAACCATAGGAGAATAGCAAGTCGGAAAGGAAAGAATCCGAATCTCAAACCTTGAAACGTTCCCTTTGTCTCACTGATTGTCATAAACGATTCCAGGGATTTATGACCAAGCAAGGCAAGGATTCAGGATGCACATGTTGGGGATTTATTCTACGATGCAGCTTATGAAAACAGTGAACCAATTTGCCATAATAAAAAAAAAAAAAAAGTGTGTGCTTTCCAGAAATTTCTTGAGAAAATATTGCCAGATTGGGTAATAACTTTGTGAATAAGCCTCAAAATAGAGGGCTTTGTGGTGCTTAATAATCAAGACAGGATCTGGGAATTGAACAAAATGCATTTTGTCTTCAGTTATTTGCATAACAGCAGTTTTATTTTTAAAGGTTTCATGCTGAAACTAGGAATGCTCTAAAAAGAGAAACAGTGAGAATTCCCATTTTGAAACAAACTGAGCAGGAGTGAAAATATCACCAAGTGGTCTGGCTGCATCTCAGGATTGTTGTAAAAATAAGTTATGGTGAAGCCAGGCCTGAGTCAAAGGCTATGGACACAGAGGTCAGGATAACGGCTGAGTACCGAGGATCACATTCCATTCCCATTGCTATGAAAATAGAAAGCAAACATGAAGAATGAAGTTTTGGTGGATACTGAGAATTGCAGGCAGAACAGAAGCTTGGTTTTTTTCCTTATGAAGAAGGGATGCAGAAAATGGTGTGCCTTTGCCTTCAAATCCATAAAGTATCAAACATGTGCATATTACTAATAATATTGTGATATCATTGCCCAATGCAATTGTTTGTTTGTTTGTTTGTTTTTTTATAGAAATGAGTATAAACAATTAAAGTAAATCACTTCCTACAAGTATTAAAAACTGTACTTCCTTGTTCTGTGTACTTTACCATGCAGGAGCTCCTTTAATCTTGAATAGCCAAGTTTGGAAAATGAGTTTTAATTTGGAGACCAAACATAATATGACTTCCAAATAATAAGCTTTAACACATAACATAGCTTTTCAAATTCTCAAACCTCAAATTCTCAAAATACGTTTTTTTTTTATATACATAGGTTATAACCAGTTGACTATATCAAAATAGTAATTTTCATTTATTGTTGAAATCATGTTAAAGCACACATTTTGCTATTGGCCACTACATTTTCTATTTATTGGTAATTTTCTCCATCAGTCCTTGAGGTTAACTTCTATTGTTTTGTGAAAGCAATTTAGCTGTGAATCTAAATAAGAAAAAAATATGTCTAGATCTCAATACTTGTATGCAAGCCACTAATAACTAATTTCTTACTTGGAATAAAATCATCATAAATAATGGACCCATTCCTACCCGCTGGAGAATAATTTTCTATACAAAGAATTTTGAAAATAATAATATTTTAAGACCACAAAGAAATGTTATTGGAATATCACTTAGTATAATTCCCATTGCATAGATAAAGAAATTGAACCTCAAATTACAGTAATTTGCCCATATCACATAGTGGCAACAACATTAAGAGTTAAATGGATTCCCAGAAGATTTTAAACTCTGTGAAGCAAGAGTATTTTTTTTTAACCTTTAAAGTATCCAAAGTGCATATTACAATTCCTTGCACATATAGTCATCAGGTAATATTTAACGAATGAAACATATTTCAGAAAGTTTTTTAAGTTGAAATTTGGGGATGATATGTGTATATCTACAAAGTCAAGACTTCACATTTCATCTCCCTGAACTTAAACTTCTTTTCTTTAAGATTTTCTTTATTTGAGAGTGGGAGCGATGGAGAGTGTACAAGCAGGGATAGAGGAAGAGGGAGAAGCAGACTCTCCCTTGAACAGGGAGCCTGATGCAGGGCTCAATCCCAAGACCCCGAGATCATGACCTGAGCTGAAGGCGCCACCCAGGCACCCCCGAAATTTCAACTTGTTAAGTGTTTAGGGATAATATATCTATCGTATGTGTCTCAGGACAAAGTAAAGTGCCTAGTACATAATAAATGTTAAATAAAAAAGAGTTGAATGAATGAATATAAAATATGTAATATCTTATATATTGGTTGTAGTGATGAACAGTGTTTAGTTTTAATATTAACAATAGCAATATTAATTAATAGTTGGATTAATGACTTTAAATATATATCTAGTATATCTAAAATATATCTCACTTTAAAAGAAAACAAACTACAAAATCAGATAACCAGATGTGATTGTTGGTTTTGTGTACCAGTTTAATAAGGCTATAGTACCCAATTAGTTGATCAAACTACTCTAGGTGTTCCTGTGAAGATATATTTTTTTTATTGAAGTTAGATTTGCCAACATATATTATAACATCCAGTGCTCATCCCATCAAGTGCCCTCCTCAGTGCCTACCACCCAGTCACCCCATCCCTCCACCCACCTCCCCTTCCACTACCCCTTGTTCATATCCCAGAGTTAGGATTCTCTCATGTTTTGTCACCCTCTCTAATTTTTCCCACTCATTTTCCCTCCTTTCCCTTATAATCCCTTTCCCTATTTCTTATATTCCCCAAATGAGTGAAACCATATGATGATTGTTCTCCGATTGACTTACTTTACTCAGCATAGTGAGGATATTTTTATAGATGTGTCTCACACCTAACATCAGTTGACTTTAAATAAAGCTTACCCTATATAGTATGAGTGGGCCTCATCCAATCAGCTGAAAACCTTAAAAGCAAAAATTGAGGTTTCTTAGAGAAAACAAATTTTGCCTCAAGTCTGCAACATATAAACCTTGAGTTTCTAGCATGCCAGTCTGACCTACAAATTTCAGAATTGCCAGTCCCCACAATCATGTAAGCCTAGTCCTTGCATTACATAAAATGCACATACCTCTTATTTGTTCTATTTTTCTGGAGAATTATGAGTAATACACCAGAACTACAAAATCAACTTGGGAAATATTTGGCACTTCCTACTAACAGAATCTTACTGTCATTCTTAACATTAGGTAATTTAAACTACTTAGGGATCCATGATTAAAAACCAAAAAACAATTAAATATATCACTGAATAGTTGGCTAAAAATGTGTGTTGTCTCATCTATTCATTTTTCTCTCTCCTGAACAAAGTATTCAGAATCTTAGCCAGGGTTCTCTATTAGGTCATGATTTTCACAAAGATATTAAGATCCTTTATAAGCAAACATAGCTTAAATATTCCCACTTTGTGACCTGCTTTACATCTTCAATTCCTTGAATATAATCACCCACTTCTCTCTTGTACGACTAAAATGTGTCACAGAAAGGAAAACAATGTTTTATAAAATATCTACCCAAATACTGAAACAAATGAACTGATTTATGTTTCTAAAAAAGAAAGAATATGTAAAAACCAGACACCTGAAAACTGATTGGTTTACCCTTGCTGAGTATGTTTTGAAAAAGTTGAATTGAAACCATCTGTTGATGACTCATTCACTGTTGAATCACCTAAAGTATTTTTCTCCAACTCACAGCAATGTTCAACAAAATGCTTTCAAATTTTCTGAATTACCTTTTTCTACTAAAACAAAGAAATAACAAAAAAAAGTAAATTAATGTATCAGTGAAGGTTTGTCTGCAATTGATATGTTCGTGTGATTTTTCTTCATTAGTTTGTTTCTTCTACATGTAGTTTCTATAATTTTTTCAGTTTTATTGAGATATAATTATAATTGACATATGATCTTGTGTAAATTTAAGATGTATAGGTGTTGATTTGATACATTTATAAATTGCAAAATGATTACCACCATGGTATTAGCTACAACCTCCATCCCATCACATAGTTATGATTTCTTACTTGTGGTGAGAATCTTTAAGGTCTATTCTCTTAGCAACATTCAAGTATAAGATACAGTATTATTAGCTATAAATACTATGCTATACATTAGGTCCCCAACCTTATTCATATTGTTACTGGAAGTCTGTACCCTTTGACCAATATCTCCCCATTTCTCCAACTCTCCAACCCCAGAAACCACAACTCTTCTCTTTTTCTCGGAGTTTGTCTTTTTTAGATTCCACATATAAATGATATCATACAGTATTTATCTTTCTCTGTCTGACTTATTTCACTTAACATAGCAACCATCAAGGTCTCTCCGAGTCATCCCATTGGTGGGATTTTTGACTTTCTCATAGCTGAGAAAGCACGTCTTTATCCATTTATCAGTTGACAGGTACTTAGGTGGTTTCCATATCTCTTGATTATTGTGAGTAATGGTGCTATGAACATGGGAGTGTAGATACCTCTACAAAATCCTGATTTCAGTTCTTTTGGATATATATATACCCAGAAGTGGGATTGCTGGATTATATGGAAGTTCTGTTTTTAATTTTTGAATTTAATTTCTGGAAAAAAGTGCTCATACCTGTCATTTGTATGTCTTGTTTGGAAAACTGTCCATTCAGTTTCTCTGTCCATTTTTTAAGAGGTTTTACGCTATTTGCACTTGACTTGTATGCGTTTTTTGTATATTCACAGTGTGATTCCTGGTGCTGGCATCTCTGTGTGGTCATGGAGCAACCAAAGCTGGAAGGACCATGGGAAGGGTACCAAGGCTTCAACAGGAAGGAAATAGAAGGTTCAGAGGACAGTGATCAGGAGGTTGCGACAAAAGCAATGGATTCTAAAAGTTAGTCCAGAAGCATGGTTTTAGTAAACATTTGGTCAGTAATTTGAAACAGAGGACATTTCTTTTTCTGTAGATAGTACTAATAGTCAGAAAATCAGCACACATACCGAAGAATAAACAACACCATTAACCAGTTGGATCTAATTGATAGCTATAGAACACTACACTCAACAGCAGCAGGCTATATGGGCTTTTCAAGCACACATGGAGCATTCACCAAGATAGACCATTTTTAGGGTTATAAAACACATCTCAGGGTGTCTGGGAGGCTCTGTCAGTTAAGAAGCTGCCTTTGGCTCAGGTCCTAATCCCAGGATTCTGGGATCAGGCCCCGCAACAGACTCTGTTCAGCAGGGTGTCTGCTTCTCCCTCTCCCTCTGTACACACATACATTCTCTCTCCCTCTCTCAAGTAAATAAATAAAATCCTTAAAAAAACTTAAAAACTAAAACACACCCCAACAAACTGAAAAGAAGTGAAATGATACCATGTGTGTCCTTTAACTATGATAGAGTTAACCTAGATTAATAACAAAAAGATAACAGAAAAATCTCCAAATATCTGCAAATTAAACAATACATTTTAAAATAATTCTTGAGTTAAAGGTTAACTCTCAGAAAAAATACTCAGGACTAAATGGAAATAATAATATATATAAAAATCTATAGAGAAAGCACTGGAGAGAGAGAGAGAGAGAGAGAGGGGGCACTGGAACAATGCTAAAGCAGCATAACAGCTAAAAGAACACTAAGAGAGAAATTTACAAATGCTCATATTAAAACAGAAGGAAAATCTCAAATTAATTATCTAAACTTTTGCCAGCAAAGACAAAGAAGAGGACCGGGAAGAGATCAAAGCAAGCCTAAACCCAGCAGAAGGAAAGAAACAGTAAAGTGCAGAAATCAATGAATTCGAAAACAGATCATTAGGATATGCCTACATTAAAATGATGAATCAGTGCAAGACCCAGGAATTACGAGAGAATGAGAGAAGGAAAGAAAAAAAAAAAGAGAGAGATGATTGTATTTGAGGGAGAATATTATTTTAAATATTTTATTTATTTATTAATGAGAAACAGGCAGAGATATAGGCAGAAGAAGAAGCAGACTCCCCGGTGAGCATGGAGTTGATGCGGGAGTTGAACCCAGGGCCCTGGAATCATGACCTGAGCCAAAGGCAGATGCTCAACCACTGAGCCACCTAGGTGCCCTCTGAGGGAGAATTTTAAAGAAGAATATGTTGGTCATAAATGTTGATACTGCAAAGATCAAATAGGAAAATTAGAAGCAGTAGTTTAAGGGTGACAATTGGAGAATCATTCTTGACTTTTGATATAATGATAATATCAAGTTGGTGTAGAAGTGATATTTCAATTACCCAAATAGAAAGTAAGAAATAAAGAATGGAAATAATTTTCTAGGCACTCTTGAGGGAAGAGTGGGAGCTTGATCAGGTGACAGAATTCAAGAAAGGTATTTTAAATTCTTTTTTTTTTTAATTTTTATTTATTTATGATAGTCACAGAGAGAGAGAGAAAGAGAGAGACAGAGACACAGGCAGAGGGAGAAGCAGGCTCCATGCACCAGGAGCCCGATGTGGGATTCGATCCCGGTCTCCAGGATCACGCCCTGAGCCAAAGGCAGGCGCCAAACCGCTGCGCCACCCAGGGATCCCAAGAAAGGTATTTTAATACTTTTCACAACTGACCATGATTGAAGGTCTTGGCAAAAAGCCAAAGGGAGAGAGTAAATAAAAGATGAGTAATTAGAAGATGAAAGAAGAGAAGAAAGAAAGATCAATGGGACAAGATCAAGGGAATGCAGGTGTGATGGATTGTCAGCAGAATAGACTGGGGGTGTCATGGCTGGGGAGCGCAGGAAGATGTTAATTTGGAAAAGGGAATAACATTTCATCCTCTGAAAAGAGAAATGATAAGCAAATCAGAGAAAATGTGCAAAGACATTTTGACAGGGATGGGGAGCAAACACTAAAGTCATAATGGATGGCTTTACTTGTAAGTTAGGAGGCAAGTTGAACTCATTCTAATTGTGAGAGGGTCAGAGTGGCCTTAGGACCTTCAGGGAAGTAAATATACTGCAACATCTGCAAAGAGACCTGGACAGATTTATTTCTCTCTGAACAAGAAGAACACTGTTCAGAACAAAAGGCCCAACTGAGGTGAGATGTTATAAATTTTAATGAAACACAGAAGCATGACTAAAGAATTTCTCCTAAACCTAGTGGCGAAACGTCTCCACCATTTTCTTGGTACTAACAGGGAGGGGACTGGAGCCTGACAAGATGGTAGACTTTGGGCATCAATTAATGGGCATTTGAAGTTTAAAACATTACTATGTCACAAACTGAATTCTGAAAGAAATAGGAGGTACTGACTGTTGCCTGGAATGTAACATAACACAAAAAAAGAACATTTTTAAATATTTATTTATTTATTTACTCATGAGAGACACAGAAAGAGAGAGGCAGAGACACAGGCAGTTGGAGAAGCAGGCTCCATGCAGGGAGCCTGATGTAGGACTCGATCCTGGGACTCCAGAATCACTCCCTGGGCAGAAGGCAGGCACTAAACCGCTGAGCCACTCAGGGATCCCCAATAATCTGCAGTTTTAACTCAGTTATTTTCTTTTTTATACTTTCTTGGAATTTTTATTCCATTTCTCTCCCATATCTTTTATCTGTCTCTTTGACCACTCCACTTTCTGACAGGGTACATTTCTCTCTCCCGTCATTCCTCCACTAACTCTCCTGGAAACCTATAACTTGGCACTTATTTAAATACATCCATATTTTCACCATATTTTAAAAAGTCTAATTTTCCAAGGAAAAAATACTTCTAAAGTCAAGATTTTAAAATTAAACAATAAAAAATTAAACAACACTCTTGAATATTCTAGCACTCTAACTATATACTAGTTTTAATCCATACTCAGGTTTTCCGTATAATCTAATTAAAACTGAAAGCATGTGCACAAGACAAATTATCAAAATAATCAATAGGAATAATTCTCAAAAAAAAATAGGAACAATTCTCCTTCTTTTAATACTTGCCACCTATCATTTTGTTACTTTTATCCATATCTATTAAACCATAGAATCTTTCAAAGGAAAAAGAAAGCACTTTCCTTGAACTTTTAATTTCTAGTTGCAAAGACTCTTAGCAATGCAGTTAACCAAAAAGACAAAAAAAAAAAAATTAGCCTTATGTGAGCAGAGAGATTTTCTTATGCCACAGAGTTTTACTAAATTTCTAGAACTTGACTATTATTTAAAGCATGATGCATCTGATGGCAATAGGAATCTATACCAGAGCAGTGTTAATACTTTGATTCACATTTTTGATTTAATTAAAATTCTTCCCTGCCTTTAGATTGGTCTCCTTTATATCTGAAGTTAAATCCCTTTGTCTCCTCTGCCTGTGGGCCCAAACTGATTTACACAGCTGCACCAGTAGACAGTTCAAAACCATGCTTAGAATAGTTTATTCCATTTTCACTGTTTTGATTTAAATACACGCTTCAAACATCAAGGCCAGTCACTTCCCAAGGCCTACAGGAAAATTGTACAGGCATCTTTCTAGTTTCCTGGGTAATTGTGGCAACGCTAGACCCACTAACATGCCTAGTTTGAGGACAACATTTAAAGGCATGTCTAAGCTGTTACAGAACAATTATAACTGGAAATGACATCAAACAAAGTTGAAAAGCGTAGCCTGTGAGACATATCCTTCCTAGAAATGAGAGCTCAGGCTTATAAAAACTTGCTAAAACTCTTGGGCTTGAACGTAAGTTTAACTGAAACGAAGGTGCAGATATGTCATATTTTAACGTATAAGTTGTACAGCCAATTCTTTTTATAAAAATCCTTAAAAAATAAAATAAAAATCTTTTTTTAAAAAGTTTTTTTATTTCAATTCCAGTAGGTCGGATACAGTGTGATAGTAGTGTCAAGTGTACAATACAGTGATTCAGCACTTCCGTACATCACCCGGTGCTCATCACAGCAAGGGCACTGCTTAATGCCCATCACCCTTTTCACCCCCTTCCCTTCTGGCAACCATCAGTTTGTTCTCCATAGTTAAGAATCTGTTTCTTGATTTGCCCCTCTCTCTTCTATTTTCCTTTGTCATTTGTTTTGTTTCTTAAATTCCACCCTTGAGGGAAATCGTATTGTATTCATAAAAAAATGAATAATCCATTATATGTTGTCATACATTTGGGGAATATAAATAATAGTGAAAGGGAATAGAAGGGAAGGGAGAAGAAATGGGTAGGAAATATCAGAAAGGGAGACAGAACATGAAGACACCTAACTCTGGGAAACGAACTAGGGGTGGTGGAAGGGGAGGAGGGTGGGGGGTGGGGGTGACTGGGTGATGGGCACTGAGGGGGGCACTTGATGGGATGAGCACTGGCTGTTATTCTGTATGTTGGCAAATTGAACACCAATAAAAAATAAATTTATTATTAAAAAAATGAATGATGTAAAGACAACTCTGTTGGTAGGAGAGAAGATCAAGAAGATCTCACCCCAGCTACATGGTAAAGAATTTGAAGGACCCACAGAGAAAAGTATTAAATAGCATTTTCTTCATAAATCCTTGTGAAGAAGACATTTGTCTCAAAGTCAAATTGTGATCTTTACAGTCAGGTGTTTCTCCATCTTCAGAATGTAAATATATGTCCAAAGACTGATGCATTTTTAAATATGGAATGTCTTGGGTGTTGATTTTGCCTGCCACAGAATATAATACTTTGATATTAAAATATATTTCTCAGTAGCCAATAATGTAGTTAATTATGGACTCTTCAACACACCCACGTACACACACACACAGACACACACACACACGAAACAAATGAACAGTTTTAAAGAGATGCTCTATAAGTTATATGGTAAATTCCCCAACATCAACTCCTATGTTTATTTATTTAACTCATATAGGGTTTTCCATGTGCCAAGCATTCTCCTAAATACTTTATAGGTATAAACATACTTAATGCTCATAACCATCCTACAGTCATGCACTATTAGTGCCATAATTTTACATATGAGGAAACTGAGGCACAGAGAGGTTGAGCAGATTGCCCAAGGTAGTAAGCGTCAGAGCAAAGTTAGAGAAATCTCCTAAGATGGGATTCAAACTGAAGTACTCTCTGTAGTTCCCTTTAGCAGTGGCTATGTCCACTCCTGCTAAAAGAAAGCAAATTTAGGGTCACACTTCTCCACATTTTAACCAGTTGTCTGTTTTAGATAATTAGACAGTTTCATTAAAGTGCTTGATATATTCTAAATTTCTTCCTTTTCCCCCCCACCATTTTCTTCCCTTTCTCCTTTATTTTTTTTTTTTTCTCTCAGTGCTGAGTAGGTGTCAGGCATCTTGCCAGGGCTCTGAGGATGAAAAATCAACAGACACTCAACATGCTTAAAACAAATACAATGCGAGAGAGAGACCAGTGTGGCCTGAGTATTGGTGCTCACATCATAGGAAGATGCACATGGGACGGATCACCTTACCCACCCTGGAGGCAGAAGCTCCCTAAATCTCCTGACAGTGACCACTAAAGTGGGCTGATGTAAAGTGGTGCCCAGTAAGCCCCATGACAGTGTATAGCAAAGGGCAAATGACACAAAGATGAAAGAACAGGAGCAGCTCTGGGAACTGGAGATAGTATGTTATAAAACCAGCAAATTACAAAGGAATCAGAGCTTTAAAAGACTAGCTGAGAAGGTAAGATTTTATTCTCCAGATAGCCATATGACAGTGAAAAGTTTCAGTTAGGAAAGTATCTAAACTCTTTGAAGTAGTAAGACCATCCCAGAAAATACACCAGTTACTGAGGGAATGTTTAATCATCCGCATCTGAAGTTCTTAATGCCAGGCAACTTTTCCAGAACAGAACAGGAGAAGACATGCATGACAAACATCAAAAAAATTTGTGGTAAGTACGTGTTAGGATGCTCATATGTTGAGGTGACTATGGGACATTCAGGTGGCGATGTAGAGAGGTAGTTCCCACACAGAAACAGCACTTAAAGAAAGGCTTAGAAGGAAGGTAGACCTCTTGGAGTCTACAGCTTCTGGAAGATAGTTGAAATCATTAGGAATGGTGAGATATCTCAGAAAGATTGCATATAATAAGGAGCAAACAGAAGGGCCCCAAATCCGATTATGCACTAATATTTAGAGTTGGGAAGACGATTGAGAAAAGATTGGGTGGATCGGAGGAAAATAAGAACAGACTGGACCAGGGACACTAAGAGGAGAGATATTTTTAAAAACAGGGAGAAAAAAAATAAAAAATAAAATAAAAGCAGGGAGAGTTGCATGGTTTCAAATGATTCAGCGATAGCAAATAAGAACAGAGGAGGTTAAAAGGATCTTGGCAACAAAAATGTATTTAGCAACAAAGGCAGAAAGAGTTTCGGTGCCTTGTTCGAATCAAAGATATCATAGGAATGGCAGTACGGAATGAGCAAAGAGGAGTCGGAAAGGCAAGGATATACCTTTTCAAAAAAGCTGAAAAAAAAAAAATCAAGAAAGCTGAGCCACATTGCTCCATAGTAGTTTCTCCTGCAGTCACATTCAGTGGGTGAAAATCACAGCCACAACCGACACTTAGCCTTCAGTGAAATCTCCTCATTCCCAACCACAGTGTAGCTAGTACCCCACAGCCCGTCTTACACACTTCATCTAGCCTGCCACTCCTGCTTGCACGGCGTTTTGACCCTGTAAGGACTTTTCTCTATAAGTCATAATCTCCCTATACAACTCAATGTGATCAACCTGTTACCTGATCCTCCCTTAAGCACCATATGATCCCTTCCTCGGGACATTAGTCGGGCTCTCAGGGCTGCAAGTGACCCAACTCCAGCTCCAACCAGATTCGGCATAAAAGGTAGTTAATTGGCTTGTGTAACAGAAAAGCCTAGGGGTATGCTAGCTTTAGACGCCGCTGGATCCAGGTGATCAAACCGTACTATCATGGACACATCTCCCAATTTCTTGGCTCTGCTTTCTTCTGCATTACAGTAATTCCCAGACAGATGTTCTTAATATGTTGGTGAGGGGGATGACTCCCAGGAGCTCCAGACCTCCATACCTGTTGTGGCTTGGATGATGTTATGATTTATGATAAGAAACATATATTTGGCCTTTGTCAGCTATTCTGCGCACAGAGCTCCTAAAAATCTTGGAATTTTGTAAGCGAGGAGGGCAAGAGCAACAGAGGTGTCTTTTATTATCTTAATGAGGTGATTTTAGAAGTCTCCTAAGGATGGGAGCTGTAGGTGAGAAGAACCAACTACAGTATTTGGGTGTCGGAAATTTCAGTCCTATCCTGTCATCTCTGGGGAGAGAAGAGGGGCTGGAGGTTGAGTTCAATCATCGAGTCAATAATTTAATCAATCAGTTTATGCAGCGAAGCCTCTATAAAGACCCAAAAGGCTGGGGTTTGAACAACTTCCTGGTTGGTGACCATCTGGAGAGTGGGGGAAAATGGCTGTCTCAGAGAGGTCATGGAAGTTCTGTGCTCTTCCCTCATACCTTGCCTTCTGCATCTCTTCCATCTGGCTCTTCCAGAGTTACATCTTTTTAATAATAAACTAGTAAGTTAAATGTTTCTCTAAATTGGACGAGGCCCTGTTAATTAGTTGAGCCCAAAGAAGAGGTTGTTGGACTCCTTGATTTATAGCCAGTTGATCAGAAAACCAGGTCATAATCCAGACTTGTGATTGGTATCTCCAAAGAGTACCAGACAGACAGTCTTTGTAGGGCTGAACTCTTGACTTGTGGGATCTGATGCTATCTCTAGGTGGAGAGTGTCTGAATTGAGTTACATTGTAGGAAACCCAGCTGGTGTTGCAGAGAATTGTTTAGTGGGAAAACCCCCCACCACACACACACACACACACACACACACACACACACTAGAAATGTGATCAGAATTATAACTTGCAATTCAAGAGATAGTGAGGGGCCCTTTATCAAGATTCTGATTGGCCTTGGCCTGTTAGCCTATCCTTAAAGTTGGGGAAAAATATCAGTCCCAGTGAAGCACATAGGATGAAAATGGAGAAAAGTAGCTTCTGAAGTTAAAAGAAGGTCTGGTAAAAAAAGAAAAAAGAAAGAAAAAGAAAGAAAGAAAAGAAAGAAAGAAAGAAAGAAAGAAAGAAAGAAAGAAAGAAAGAAAGAAGAAAGGAAGGAAGGAAAGAAAGAAAGAAAGGAAGGAAGGAAGGAAGGAAGGAAGGAAGGAAGGAAGGAAGGAAGGGAAGAAAGAAAGAAAAGAAGGAAGGAAGGAAGGACGGAGAGAAGGACGGAAATCCTTCCGTTCTTCCCTGCCCCCCTCCCTCACACCGCCAACAGACCCAATACGCCCCAGCACGCCGAAACAGCATCAAGACCACACCCGCACCCTACCCGCCCACCCCCCTCCCCAACCCGCTCCCCTCCCACCCCCCCTCCCTCCCTCCCCTCCCCTCCAGACCTCAAAACAAAAGAAAAAAGAAAAGAAAAGAAAAGAAAAAAGGACGCCTGGGTGGCTCAGTGGTTGAGCGCCTGCCTTCAGCTCACGGTGTGATCCCAAGGTCCTGAGATCAAGTCCCGCATTGGGCTCCCTGCATGGAGTCTGCTTCTCCCTCTGCCTGGGTCTCTGCCTCTCTCTCTCTCTCTCTCTCTCTCTCTGTGTGTCTCCCATGAATGAATGAATGAATGAATGAATGAATGAATGAATGAATAAATAAAATCTTTAAAAAAAAGTGAGACAGAGAGATGCTGCCTGGCAAATAAAGCTAATTACAGTTAATGTCTACACCAAAACGCTATCCATACTTCCTTACTTGCCTTTCAATCCCTAAACCTGATTTCTTCATATCTCCAACATAATATGTTCGAAAACTCACAGGTTTGAATCAGCTTTGCCTGTGGGAAGGATGAACCTGACAACCAATGTTTTGTCAGACGGGTTGTAAGACATGTTGGCCTCCTATGACTCTCTGTGCAAATCCACTTTGGTCTAGTGCTTAAGGCAGTCATTCCTAGTCCCCTGAAGCTGTGGTCATGCCAGGGAGAAGCTGGTCTTCCGCAAAATGGACATTGACATGAGGCATTTGGCCATTCCCTTGCCCTGTCATAAAGCCAGAACTACAAGACTTGGAATAATCCCCCTAATGACACCAGTCAGCCCCCAGGGGGAGCTGATTCTCTCACATAAAATCCATCAGCATGAACATTGCATGGGCAAGAGAGAGCTGGAGCAAAGGTTGGCCAAGACCTGCCATTCCTTTCCCCAATCATTAGAAATTTCTACCCAGAATTTTACAGGAATCGTTCCTTGTTTGTGTATTTGTTTGTTAATAGCTTTTTTCCCCCTTAAGATTTATTTATTTATTTTAAGAGAGAGAGAGAGAGCACTAGAAGGAGGGGCAGAGGGTCAGGGAGAGAGAATCTTAAGCAGACTCTATGCTGAGCATAGAGCCCGACGTGAGGCTTGATCCCAGGACCCCCAGATCATGACCTGAGCTGAAACCAAGAGTCAGATGCCCAACTGACTGCACCGATATTGTTATTCTTTACAGAAATGAACTATAAAATATTTTTTTTCTTGGCACCTTCTTTATTGGCATACCCATTTGGTTGCAGGTAGTTGTAACTAATTTACTTTCACTTCATCTCTATCTAGTAACCCACGGGTGATGTAGGTGTAATGATGCAACTACGTGCTCACGTGTATCTGCTGCTGCACAATATGCGCATTCCCGTTGGGTGTAAACCTAGGAATGACATTGCCGGGCCTATCTCCAACTTCAGTAGACAACATAAAATATTTTTCTGAAGTGATTATAACAGTTTTCATTTCTATGATCTGGGTCTTAAGGGTTCCTGTTGACCCCCTTTTTACCACTGACATCGTTAATCTCTTAAAATTTAGCCATTCTGGTTGTCTAGTGGTTTAAAACTGCCTACGGGGATCCCTGGGTGGCTCAGCGGTTTCGCATCTGCCTTTGGCCCAGGGCGTGATCCTGGAGTCCCGGGATCGAGTCCCACGTCAGGCTCCCGGCATGGGCCTGCTTACCCCTCCTCCTGTGTCTCTGCCTCTCTCTATATATATATATCTATCATGAATAAATAAATCTTAAAAAAATAAAAAAATAAAAAAATAAAACTGCCTAACCTTGGTTTTCATTCAGGTTTAAAACTGTATATTCATTGGACATTTGGAGATTCCCCTATGGAGATTTTTTTTTTTTTCCCTCATTGATTGTTAGGAGTTTCTCATATATTCTAGACCGATCATTTTGTTAGTTATAGGTGTTACAAACATCTTTGCTTCATCTGCAACTTCCTCTTCACTGTTAATGGTCATTTTCGTGTTTTACTAACCAACTTTGATAAAGATGAATGGTTTAGACTAAGAATAGTAGGAGGGAAATATGATAAATTTTAAGCACCAACTAACTAGTATATGAAACCATAAATACTAGGCGCTGTTCAGGAATTTCTGTCTGAATATTTCTGAAATTAACATAAACACACAAATCATCAGAGGTCATTGATTAAACACTGATTGCAAGATCAAGAAATCAGTGTTATTAGCAATCTGCAAGGCTCTCCCTTGCTGTTTCCTAACTAACCTTTCTTCCTCTTTAGAATTATTCCTACTTTGACTTCTAAAGCCAAAGTCTAGCTTTGTGAGTTTTTGAATTTAGTTTATATAGAATCATTCTATATATTATTTTTGTGTGACTTTTTCTCACTCACTTTTATATTTGTCAGATTTATCCATGTTATTACACATAGCCATAGTTTATTATGTTTTGTTGCCAAGTGGTGTTTCATTGTATGAACTATGTGCCGTGTTTTATTTATTCTTTCCACTCTTGCCAGCCATTTAAATTATTTCCAGTTTGGGGCTATTATAAATAATACTTCTATGAGAATTCATTTTTCATGTACATCACACACACACACAGACACACACACACAAACACATGTACACACACACACATGCATATATGAAATTCTCTTGGATATAAACTTAGAATTGGAATTTGGGAGCTAAGGTTATGTATGTTCTAACTTTTCCTGAAAATTCCAAAGAGATTCCCAAAATAATTGTATCAATATATTCTTCCTTCAACATTGTGTAACAGTTTCATCTGCTTTAGGTCCTCATCAACACTTGGTGTAATCAGTCTTATTCGTTTCACCTCTTCTTATTGGTAGTGGTATCTATTGTGATTTTAGTTTTCATTTACCAAATGAGGCTAGGCATATATTTGTGAACTTTGTGATCATTTAGACATTCTCTTTTTTAAAACTAAATATAAAATTTGTCTATTTTTTATGGATTTACTCCTTTTTATTGGTTTGTAGGGGTTATCTGTATGCATTTTGGATATGAAACCTTTTAATTCAACTTACTAAAATTTTTGTGTTTTTTTAAAGATTTTATTTATTTATTCATGAGAGACACAAAGAGAGAGAGACAGAGACACAGGCAGAGGGAGAAGCAGGTTCCATGCAGGGAGCGCGATGTGGCACTCAATCCTGGGACCTTCAGGATCACGCCCCGGGCTGAAGGCAGGTGCTAAACCACTGAGCCACCCAGGGATCCCCAGGAATTTTTGTTTAAATATGAACTATAAATATATTTTTCTGCTACCTTAATTTACTTCATTTTTCACTCTCGTTATAAGGATTTCTGATGAAAAGTCCTTAAATTTGATATGGCTCAGATCATTAATCATTTTCTTTATGTTTAGTGTTTTATATATTTCATTTCAGAAATCTTTCTCAACCATAACTGCATAATGATATAGTCCTGTGTTATTTTCCAGGAACATATTGCTTTGCCTTTTGGTTTGTTGAGCTACGAAACGCCTGGAACTGAGTTTTGTATGTGGTTTGAGGTAGGGATCAAGTTTCATTTTTTCCAGATAGAAGTAAACTGACCACTACTATTTGATAAAAATAGACTCTTTCCTTATTGCTTTTTCATTGCCATTTTTTTTGTCAGTAATCAATTATCCCATTGATTCCTGGCTTCCATTGTTCATACTGAAAAATCAAATATTAGTCTAATTATTGCTGCTTGACGAACAATATATGTTTTTCATTTACCTGCTTTTAAAATGTATCTCTTTGCCTTTAACTTTCACTAGTGTTCCTATAATGTATCTGTATACTTTTTTAAAAAATCTGTCCTGCTGTGATTCTGTGTCTTTCTTCACTATTTGGAAATTTTGAGCCATTATCTTTTCAGATATTGATTTTGCCTCATGCTATCTCTCCTCTGTCTCAGGGTATATACCAATGAACTAACATCATTGTATCCTCTAAGTTTCTTAGTATCTTTTCTTTATTATTCATTATTTTTTCTCTCTGTGCTTATTCTGATATCTTCTGATCTAAATTCCAGTTCACTAATTCTTACTTTAGCTGTTTCTCATGTGCTCTTAAAAGGAAGCATTGCATTTTAATATTACTTTATTTTTGTTTCAAAAAGTTATTGTTTTATTAATTTTCCACGTAATATTTTTTGTGATTTTCAGTTCTTTGACAAATTCCTTATTTTATTTATTTATTTGTTTATTTTATTTTATCTTATTTTATTATTTTATTTTTTATTTTATTTTATTTTATTTTATTTTATTTTATTTTATTATTTTTTTGCCCTTGAAGAGTAGAAGCTTGATTCTTTAAAAAGCTGATATAAAACTCCAATATCAGCCCTCTCTAGGTTTGTTTTGAACTTCTATTGTTTTTCTTGCTTTTCCTTTTGTCGACTTCCCTGTTCATATACCTGGTCATTTTATATAATGTGCGCTGATTCCTACATGAAAATCTGCTAAACTATTTCAGTCCTATCATAACCCCATCTTCCTCTAGGGAAGATTGCTTCGTTCGGTTCCCAGAGTTAGGAGTCTTCATGTTCTATCTCCCTTTCTGATATTTCCTACCCATTTCTTCTCCCTTCCCTTCTATTCCCTTTCACTATTATTTATATTCCCCAAATGAATAAGACCATATAATGTTTGTCCTTCTCCGATTGACTTACTTCACTCAGCATAAAACCCTCCAGTTCCATCCACGTCGAAGCAAATGCTGGGTATTTGTCATTTCTAATGGCTGAGGAATATTCCATTGTATACATAAACCACATCTTCTTTATCCATTCATCTTTCAATGGACACCGAGGCTCCTGTTTATTTTTTTATTGTTTTTTTTACTTCCTTTCCTTTTCCTGTGTTTTCGTTTACGTCTTTCTTTATAGTTTTAAAATACGAAATAATTATTAGTTGATTTTGGAAAAAGTCTTCTATTCCCTCTAAAATGCCCTGCAAGATGTTGCCTTTTATGATAATTATCAGTAAAACACCTGCATAGCCCTCTGCAGCTCTGCCTCTCTAACATGAACCATTTGTTTATGTTCACTATCTGCAATAACCAAGACTCTGAGTGTTCTGCTGTCATGGGAAAAAAACTTTTTAGATCTCTTTTTGGAGCAGTTATTTTCTGATTGAATTCTAAGCTGAAAATAAATATGTCACATTTTCTGTATTACCTTCTCCCAGGAAGGGAAGGAATTGTTATTTCAGCATTTCATGAATACACAGAACTATATAGATCTGTAATTTCCACACCTGATTGTTTTTCAGAATAGTCTCTTAAAAATACAGAACCCCATCGTGCCCCCTAAACCTACTGAATCAGAATTCCTTAGCATAGAACCTAACAACTTCTTACAGTTTTGTTTGATTTGGTTTTGACCTCCTTTGATAACTGTGATAACCAGCCAGGACTGTAATCCGCTACAGTGGTGGCTTATACTTTTCAAGTCAAATCTTCTAGACAAAAACCTTAACACTAGTTTTCACTGATGTTACATCCTAAAATAGCTCTACTTAAACCTATATGTTCACTAATTATTTTACAATTCCTAAGCACCTAGGACTGTAATGCCAAACCTATCATTGACTTTTTTCTCTTCTGCCTTTGCTCCCCCAGTTTCTATCCAGTCTCCAAAACATATTGATTTGATTTCCACAATATTTCTCTCATCTGTCTTCTTTACATTTCCAGTGTAACTACTCCAATTCAACTACTATTTCTCTTGCTAAGACTTTTTTTAAAGAGCCTATTCTCAGACTCTGAGATCAATGCCGCATAATCAATCCATCCTATACCCTAATCTCAAAAAACCATAGCTTGACTTTAGCATGTTTTTTCAAACATTTTAAACAATGTTTCTCTTTTTCAATTAAAAGTGAGTGTCCATAGACTGATTAGCATTCAAAATTTACTCTTACCTGCTCATGATATGCTATTTTAGCATTGTCTCCCTTTTTCGTCTTCATACAGTTACCTGTTAATCTCTTTATTTCTCTAAGCATACTCTGACTTTAGCTTTTATGCCTTTGCTTATGGTATCTTTTTCATTTGATTTGTCCTTCCACTTTCACTCTCTGTTCAAATAGTCTATATATGTCAACATGAAGTCCAAATGCCATATTCTTCAAAGCTTACTCGATCTCACATGGTTGCAATGATCCATTTGTCTTTATAATCTTATTACTTTATGTTATGGATATTTTGCATGTAACTCTTCTGCCTTCATCATTTGTAAGCTCTCTGAGAGTTGAAACAGTAAATTTTTCAGCTTTCTTTGCTCCTGAACGCCTGGCACAATGCCGTGCCCACAATGAGGGCTCAGTAATTTATGGAATAAATTGATGGGTGCATGCATAAATGGCTATACTGAGAATCACAAAATAGCAGTAAAATGACTATCCAGGCATCACTAAAATTTGCTTACAAGATTCTAATGGGAGAAATTGAGAGTAATAGAGCAAAAAACATATTATTATTATCTAAGAATTATTTCACTTTGATGAGATGAATGAGTGATTATCTCGCCTGAACATATAATGAGAGAGTATGTAGAAATTTCTACATAGTGATTACTTAAAATGAATTTTTTTCATCATAATATTTAGGTAAATAAATTCTAAATACAAAATATTACATATATGTGGGCAAGATATTTTATTTCTGTTTTTAAATAATTCTTGTCTGGAAAACAACTATTTTTAATATTAGTTGGCAAATATTTACTTAAATTTCTGAAAGCAAATTACCCAATACATTTTCTACTATTTCAGATAGAAATAGGCCTTTAACTCTGCATTCATTATGCAGACCATCAGTAACTTGCTCTTCAAAGTAGTTGTCATTTCCTGAGAAACAATGTTCCTGCCAAGTCATTTGAATCACTTACCTCTTACGGAATTTGTTTTCACTTATCTTGGACTATGCTGTATCTTTGGCCTTTAGAGATAGTAAGATACATATGCTATTTAAATACAAAAATTTTGGTCGGCATATGTCAAAATATTGAAAGTTTATGTTTAAAGTACTCAGCTTGATTTAAAAGTGGGCAGGTTTTATGGATTTAATATTTCTGTTTCCTGCAGAGAATGACAATTACTATGAAAGTGTTCTATGAACAGATAATGTTATGTCCTCTAAAAAACATAATTCATTGTTCATGATTTAGAGTTAAAGACGTATTTTCAAATATTAGTTTAAATGAATTAATGACCTCAGAGGCTACCTGTAAAATTCATAATCAGCTAACTAGGTGCAAATGATTAGAGTCTTAGCATTTTTCCTTATGTTTCTTCCTTTCTGTTCATGCTTCTGTTAATATTGACAATCCTTGCTTTATAATTATGCGCACTGTCATTCCTCCTTAGACTGCCAGAAATGGTTGATGGAGTATGTTCATTCTTTTTTGATCCCTTGTGATGTTTTTTCCTTCCTTTATAGTTATTGGTTTATTTATTTGGTTTTGGATATATTATAATGTCCCTTAGAAAACACCTATTGATTGCTGCAAAAGGTCTGGCTTCTTTTATCATGCTACCAAATTTAGTCCCTTCCATGAAACAAAATAACCTTATTCTACGGTGTTTCTTTTCTCTCCATTTAAAAATGTTCCCGAACCTATAAAAAGAAGATATGTAACAAAGCATCAGTCCTTACCAAAAAAGAGAAAAGAAAAAACAGAGTATTTTTATTTTTATTTACTTCTGGCTTTTGACATATATGCTATGTAATTGCCTAGTATAAACTACATGACTGTATAGGGTGATGGTTTTTATGTGCCTAAGAGCAAGTAAGAATTTAATTCACTGAAGCTGGAAAGACAGGTAATTCATTTTCTGTGGGAGGCAAGTTAGCCCAGTTTCTTTTGTATATGAGAGAAAAAAACCTATCTCAAAATAGATTAAACTCTATAGAAGGAAGTTATTGGATTACGCAGCTACACTCTAGGATAAACATGACTTGAAGCAGGGCTGGATCCAGAGACACAAAGGATGCCATTAGGACTCCAACTCTTTTCATTGTCTTTCCAATGATGAGTTTTTCTTTAAAAAAATGTAGTTGTAAAAAAAAAAAAAAAAAAAAATGTAGTTGTGGCTTTAAGCTCACGTTTTCTTTATGATTTGTAATCCTAGAGAGATAGTGGGTGTTTTCTGATAGTACCAGCAATCCAGGGACAAATCTGTCTGGCTCAGCAAAAGATCCTGGGTCTCATATTGGAAGTGTGGACAATGTAATTGACAGGTTAATCAAGTGGGAGGAATGAAGAACAAATTCGTGTGGAATGATAATTATCTAATGTTGTCTATGGTAGGTATCAACCAGCAACTCTAAGATGCACTGATAGGTAAATATTTGAGGAAAAAAGCATCAAAATGGACCACCTGCTAACATACATTAAATATTTTAAAGCAGGGCAAAAGACTTACTGGAAAGAAGACAGAAGACATTGAAAATTAGATTTCGCTAATAAGTACTAATTTATTTTCTTTTCTGAGATGAAACATCAACTTATATAAGTCTTTTTGACCAGAAAATAGTTTGTATTATTCCCTCTCAATATGACCTTCTCATTTGAGAAATAAGTCTTCACCTGTGTTTTCTTTTATTGAGAGCAATAACTAACTGAAGGAGCTTGATATATCTTTCCCATCTACTTTTCTTAACTAACTTAGCATGAATTTGCTTCACTCCTATCTTTTAAATACATTTTGAATACATTATCATCTTTCCACCTGTCATGATATTGATTTAGGCTGTCAACATAGAGTACCTCTACTATTGAAATTATCTCCAGAGCATTCTCTTTGCCTACATTTTCTCCTTCTTACACATGGTCACATGGGTGGAAGTGCTAGAGAGCATATCTAATCAGGTTAATGGCTTATCTTAAATTAAATTTTAGCTGAGTAGATGGCTCCTATCAACTACCTTCATGAAATGACACGACTTTAACTACAATAGCTTCCCTGACTTTTCATCATCATACCTTGTACTTCCCTCAGTATGTTATAGTACTAGATAGCTCCATGTGTTGATAGCTCCAGTGCAAACAAAGCCAAGAACTATCCTTCAGTTCTACTTTTCTATTCATACCTGTATTTGCATCTTCACAGAGTACTTTATCTGTTTGCACAACTCACTCTCATTATTCACGTTAGGCTCTGTTTCTTTTTTTTTTAATAATAAATTTATTTTTATTCGTGTTCAATTTGCCAACATACAGAATAACACCCAGTGCTCATCCCGTCAAGTGCCCCCCTCAGTGCCCGTCACCCATTCACCCTCACCCCCTGCCCTCCTCCCCTTCCACCACCCCTAGTTCGTTTCCCAGAGTTGGGAGTCTTCTTGTTCTGTCTCCCTTTCTGATATTTCCTACCCATTTCTTCTCCCTTCCCTTCTATTCCCTTTCACTATTATTTATATTCCCCAAATGAATGACACCATATAATGTTTGTCCTTCTCCAATTGACTTATTTCACTCAGCATAATACCCTCTAGGTCCATCCACATTGAAGCAAATGGTGGGTATTTGTCATTTCTAATGGCTGAGGACTATTCCATTGTATACATAAACCACATCTTCTTTATCCATTCATCTTTTGATGGACACCGAGGCTCCTTCCACAGTTTGGCTATTGTGGCCATTGCTGCTATAAATACCGGGGTGCAGGTGTCCCGGCGTTTCATTGCATCTGTATCTTTGGGGTAAATCCCCAGCAGTCCAATAGCTGGGTCGTAGGGCAGGCCTATTTTTAACTCTTTGAGGAACCTCCACACAGTTTTCCAGAGTGGCTGCACCAGTTCACATTCCCACCAACAGTGTAAGAGGGTTTCCTTTTCTCCGCATCCTCTCCAACATTTGTGGTTTCCTGCCTTGTTAATTTTCCCCATTCTCACTGGTGTGAGGTGGGATCTCATTGTGGTTTTGATTTGTATTTCCCTGATGGCAAGTGATGCAGAGCATTTTCTCATGTGCGTGTTGGCCATGTCTATGACTTCCTCTGTGAGATTTCTGTTCATGTCTTTTGCCCATTTCATGATTGGATTGTTTGTTTCTTTGGTGTTGAGTTTAATAAGTTCCTTATAGATCTTGGAAACTAGCCCTTTATCTGATACGTCATTTGCAACTATCTTCTCCCATTCTGTAGGTTGTCTTTTAGTTTTGTTGACTGTATCCTTTGCTGTGCAAAAGCTTCTTATCTTGATGAAATCCCAATAGTTCATTTTTGCTTTTGTTTCTTTTGCCTTCGTGGATGTATCTTGCAAGAAGCTACTGTGGCCGAGTTCAAAAAGGGTGTTGCCTGTGTTCTCCGCTAGGCCTCAACTCTATGGTCAACTAATATTCGACAAAGGAGGAAAGACTATCCACTGGAAGAAAGACAGTCTCTTCAATAAATGGTGCTGGGAAAATTGGACATCCACATGCAGAAGAATGAAACTAGACCACTCTCTTGCACCATACACAAAGATAGGCTCTGTTTCTTAAAGGCATAATCTATGGCCATCGCCTTACTAGTCAAAATGGTATTCCCTGAACTAGGAATATTAGGATTGCCAAGGAGTAGGTGAGTGAGTATGTATGTATTGTATATGTATGCATGTATGTATATATGTATTTTTAGAGGGAGAGAGAGAGAGAGCACTTGCACGGGGCAAGGGGCAGAGAGAGAATCTCAAGCAGGCTCATGCCCTGAGTGGAGCCAATGTGGGGCTTGATCTCACGACCCTGAGATCATGACCTGAACTGAAATTGAGAGTTGGATGCTTAACCAAGTGAGCCATCTGGGTGCCCCACCGAGGAATTATTTAGAGTGAAGAATTTTGTGCCTACCCCAGGCCTAGTGAGTCAGAACATTAATTTTATCAAAACCTTCGAGTAAGTCCAATACACTTTAAATTCTGAGGAGCACTAATTTTTGACATCGTCTTTGTATTTTAATAGCAAGTGTCTAGCAAATATGTACTTATACCTGGTAAATAGTAGATAATTTACACATTTTGAATTTAACTGAATTGATAGAAATTTATCCACACCATGACATTTTTTTTTAGCCTTGGTAAAAAAAAAAAAAAAATCTGCACCCTTCCTAGAAATACTATACTGGGGGCCCTGCTTCCTAAGAAGTTAAAGATCGTGTGATAATGTCATATTTCCAAACTACAGATTTAGTTTTGGCTATATATCTTCATTCAAATCCAGACAATTTCTCTCTGTTTCTTCTAAGCTCACCATTAACCATGAAAGTGAAAGCAATGGTGAGGAAAAATACAGGTGAGAATCCAAGCTGAGGTATAGCCTGTTGCAGGAGGTTGAATGCATTTGTTTGGTGATGCCGTCCCACACAGATTCTGGGCTTGGGCACATGATTGCTTTAGCTAGTGGAATAGGTACACATTCAATGTGATCAGAGATGGGCACTTCCATTTCCTTCTTCTTGCTCCTCGTCTTCATTATTGGAACAATGGGCAGAGCCCAGTAGGCCCAGTTTGTTGTACCAGTCAAGGTTTAGACATGAGAGAAGACTCAGCCAAGCTGAACAAAGCCAACTTGTAGCTGATGAACAGCTGTCTATAGATATGAGTGAGCCACTCTGATCCCAGCCAGTACAACAACGAGCACATGTATTTATTATCTGTTGTATGTCACTGAAGTCACTGTTGTATGTTGCTGAAGTTTAGTGTGCATTAGTGATGTAACAGTACTGGGGCAATAGATCACAGTGACAGCAATGGAATGCACTTCTAGTACCTTCAGTTCCAGTTGTGGTTCATGCATAACTTGAACAATTTTTTTTATAGTGCTTAAACTTAACCAACAAAAAGTGTTTTCTATTCTTAACTATCTTAGTCATAAATTTTAATTATAGCAATAAAAATAGCTTATAAATATAATGAAGCCGCTCTTAAAAGACTGAATCTCTGTAGGAACTTGGTTAGCATTCTTTATTTTCTTCCATTGTACCATCCCCACCTCTGCATTCAGAAGGCCAGACAAAACTTCTTACTTAATCATTAGGTAAGAGCTGCTGGCAAGAATACTGTCACACAGGCACACAACAGACACATGCAACATACATATTATATATAATATAAATTGTTGCATGTATATATTAACTATATGTAACATATATATTTAACATATGCAGTCAACACACACCTCTATAGCAAGAAATTTGTTAGAAGTGGAAATGAGGCAGTTGTATATGTAAGTGATTCTAACAAAGAAAGGACAGAAAGAAATTTTATTATATAAGCATCTTCCCTGCTTCTTATTAGGTTCCCATAATTCTTAATTGAGAAATCTAACCTGTAGATAATACTTAGGGTACTTAATCCCTTACATTTTTCAGATGATTTAAATCACATTTATTAAAAAAAAAAAAAAGAGTTTGAGAGATGAGGTGACTCTGCTTGTATCTTAATGATCCTAAACAGAGATTAGCTAAAGTATTTACAGAGTAATGAGGAAACAAACAATGGCAATTACTTCTGAACAAAGTTACATATTAATTGAGTTAAAGCATTTTAGTTAGCCATTGGCCAGGGTCTAGGGCCAGGGGCAGGTATAAGGTGGATTAGGCAGGAGCTGGGAGTTATCACTCATGTTCACAGCAGCTGTGAAATGGGTTCATCACTGGTAAAGGTGAACACAGCAGGTTTAGAGGTCTCAGTTTTCCTGATCAGTAAACTGAAATTTTCATTTCTTAATATTTTCCCACACATTCTTCTTTTATGCAATCATGTGTTCCTTCTTTTTGATACTCAATGGCTTTTAACTCTTTCCTCCAGATGTAACCCAAAATATCATTGTGTGCAGTCCAGTCTGCCTAAGTAAGATGACACAAGAAAGAACTAAATGAGCCTCTCAATGATTTTTTAAGTTAAAATTCTATCAAAATGTCTGTGAATGATTTTTGAAGTTTTCTTCCATCCTACTTTCTTCTATCCTACTCTTAGGTCATTCTAGAATAATGTACAGTTTGCATTTATCAGTTCCACTGTTGCCTGAGTCTACTATTTACTCCAAAATTTTCCAAAATTAGATTAGAACAACTGCATCCTTAATCAGTGAGGAGTATAATTTTCTTGCTTACACTAATGAAAGCAAAGTAAATTTTATTAATGTGGCTTATATATTTTTAATTATAGAACTACAAAACATGTTTCATTTATCTTCTAGATATTTTTAGTACTTACTTTTGTAAAATAAAATAATTGTGGTTTATTTGTTTCTCTTTAATTGAATCTTCCAGTACATTTATGACAACAATTCAAGGAAGAAACATGAAGATACTTTCTTATGACACTTATTTTCTCTACATTTCTATAGACTAAGATTTCCAAGCTAGAGGAAGCTTACCAATATTTTAGAGGAAAAACGTGAAGTGAGGGTTAATTTACTTTCTTCTTTAAAGTGATAATTATTTACTAAAGAATATCTGAAAAAAAAAAAAAAGAAAGAACATCTGACTTATGGGATGCCTGGGTGGCTCAGCGGTTGAGCATCTGCCTTCAGCCCAGGGAGTGAACCTGGAGTCCCAGAATGGAGTCCCATGTCGGGTTCCCTGCTTGGAGCCTGCTTCTCCCTCTGCCTGGGTCTCTCTGTCGCACTCTCGCTCAGGCTCTCTCTCGCTCTCTCTCTCTCTCTCGTGAAAAAAATAAATAAAATCTTAAAAAGAAAAAAGAATATCTGACTTGATGTAAGAAAGTAGAGATTTCAAGATTATGTTAGCAAAATAAAAAAAAAAAAAACAAAAAACCCACAGAACTTACCAAATGACAATGGCACAAAACAACTATGGAATATGACCTATTATAATCAAATAAAGTGATAACTTATAAATCAATCCATCTTCAATTCAAATCGTGTGAGCATGTTATTAAGAGAAAAGATGTACTCTTAAAACTGTATATAATTGAATATTTCAGAGATGTAGTTTTGTATCACCATAATGGGTGACATCTATTGTCCAATTTCAATTTCAGAAAATTTCTAAAAGAGTCAATCTTCTTTTTTTTTTAAGATTTTATTTATTTATTCATGAGAGACACAGAGAAAGAGAGGCAGAGACACAGGCAGAGGGAGAAGCAGGTTCCATGCAGGGAGCCCGACGTGGGCCTTGATCTCATGACCCCAGGGTCATGCCCTGGGCCGAAGGCAGATGCTCAACCACTGAGCCACCCGGAAATCCCAAGAGTCAATCTTCTATCTGCTGTTTTCAGAATTTTAATATCCTTTATGAGTTTATCATTTAATATCCCCTTATGTAGTATGCATCCAGTGTTCAGAAATTCTTAACATTCCACCTACTTTGATGGCTGCAGAAAACCAACAAAACTCTCAGCCTCTCCACAGAAAGCATTAAGGCAGAAAAGTGACACGATGCTCACTTAATCGATTGCTGTGCCTCTACTTAATCTATTTCTTTACAAATTGTAAAGTACTCTATAAGCCAAGTCAGTTGGATTATACAAGAACTATATTTTTTATAAATTTATTTTTTATTGGTGTTCAATTTGCCAACATATAGCATAACACCCAGTGCTCATCCTGTCAAGTGCCCCCCTCAGTGCCCAACACCCAGTCACCCCAATCCCCCGCCCACCTCCCTTTCTATCACACCTTGTTCATTTCCCAGAGTTAGGAGTCTCTCATGTTCTGTCTCCCTTTCTGATATTTTCACTCATTTTCTCTCCTTTCCCCTTTATTCCATTTCACTATTTTTTATATTCCCCAAATGAATGAGACCATATAATGTCTGTCCTTCTCTGACTTACTTCACTCAGCATAATACCCTCCAGTTCCATCCACGTCGAAGCAAATGGTGGGTATTTGTCGTTGCTAATGGCTGAGGAATATTCCATTGTGTACATAAACCACATCTTCTTTATCCATCATCTGTCCATGGACACTGAGGCTCCTTCCACAGTTTGCCTATTGTGGACATTGCTGCTAGAAACATCGGGGTGCAGGTGTCCCGGCATTTCATTGCATCTGTATCTTTGGGGTAAATCCCCTGCAGTTGCATTTGCTGGGTCATAGGGCAGGTCTATTTTTAACTCTTAGAGGAACCTCCATACAATTTTCCAGAGTGGCTGCACCAGGTCACATTCTCACCAACAGTGCAGGAGGGTTCCCCTTGCTCCACATCTTCTCCAACATTTGTTGTTTCCTGCCTTATTAATTTTCCCCATTCTCACTGGTGTGAGGTGGGATCTCATTGTGGTTTTGATTTGTATTTCCCTCATGGCCAGTGATGCAGAGCATTTTCTCAGGTGCTTGTTGGCCATGTCTAGGTCTTCCTCTGTGAGATTTCTCAAGAACTATATTCTGATATGAAGAAAGCTGGAGAAATTGAGAACAAAAATCTACCATCCAACCAAAGAAAACAAGAAAACATAAGATAAAACACACGTAAAAAATAGTCTGAATGTTGAGTTGATTACCCAAAGTATCTTTTTTATTTATACAATGAATTTTCATGTATAAATTGGGTTATATTTTCAAATATATCTTTACTTAATATACTCATAAATGAAATGAGTATTGTGTCCATCTTATGAAAAAAAATACATTATATAGGATTCCTGTGTTCCCCTTCAAATCTTTATTAATTATAGAAATGAAATAAAAAAATTTGAAATATATGTTTAATCTTGGTTGCAAATAAGTAACAATAACAAAATACAGATGATCAATTATATCATTTAAGAAATCATTAAATAATTTTTTGTTAATATAAGTTGCAAATAAGTAACAATAACAAAATACAGATGATCAATTATATCATTTAAGAAATCATTAATAAAAATGTATTGACTTTTATACCACACAATATCTTCATAGAATTTGCTTCATCTTGCATCTTTGTGCTTTTTAATTTCCGAAATCAACAAGATAAATGTCAACATAAAATTTTACACTTGGTAGAAATTAAAAGTTTGACTTTCCTAATTAGAAGTTGTTTTGAAAGAAATGGCAAAAGTGCTAGTATGCTGAGGAAATATTAAGGCTCAAGATAATCTGTCCAGAGTCTAAAAAGAAAAAAAAAAAATCTTAGTAGAATTTTCTTCATAATAAGATGAACAAAATATAAAACCTCCTGCAGCTCCTTGAGTGCTGAAGCATGTAAAAGCTGAAAGGGGAAAAATTAAATTATTATCATACCATTATTTTGGGGTATACTCCATAATGCCTATATATTAGGGATAAAAATCACTATGCTTCTCTCAGATGTGAATATAAATAATTTATTCAAATAAAGTCCAATACTTGATTAGATCAAAAGGAGAGAGAGAAAATATTGTCTTATGACTTAAAGATAAACAATCAAGGGACTGATGAAAAGAAAAGGAAAAGCTTTTAAAGGCCAACCACAGAAATCTTCTTGCCAATAATCCTATTATCCAAGCTAGGAATCATGAGTTAGAGTCCTTCTGCCAGTACAAAGATAAGTTGTCGTCCAAGTTTTCTATGCCAAGAAATATCCAGAGATGAAATAAAAAAAAATATCCCAGGAGGTTAAAAGAAGAACACTTTCAAAGTGTTTTTCAGCAGAGCAGCTGGTGTCATCAAATGGTCAGAGAAATCTTAGGCTGCATGGTTGCTATGACTTTGTTGTTGGGTTCACCTGCTTCACGGTTGCTGGAATCTCTATCCTTAACGCTGTTTGTCTATGCTTTTATATTTAAGGAAATATTCTGACAATCCCAGTAAAAACTTCAGGTCTTCAGAAAGGGTCATACTAAAATATGTTAACAATTTGTCAAACATTATTTTGCCATCATCTAGCATGGAGCAATGTATTCCAGTTATTCAATTTATTTATTTCAGGATTTTCTTTAGCTTTCGAATTTATGTTTTCCCAAGGAAGAGAAAAATCATCAACTTATAAATTTAGATTTTCAGTTGGCTGAAATGCTATATTGCACGAGTAAGCAGCTTAGGTCATTTCACATCAAGTAGGCAGATTCAGAAGTTGAAATGCAGAATGGCCACCTGCGATCTGGTAAGTAGAGTAATAATAACTGCACATCTGAACTGGAATAAGCAAGTATAAGTTTGTAGGGCAGACATCTCCTGAAACCTCATTACAAAAGCAGAATAATTCTTCACGGATATAAATTCTAAAGTTAGTGAAGATAGATGGATGTCAGAATGGAAACCATTTATCTATCCTAGGAGGTTAAGAACTGTTGTGTCATAATACTCTGGTGTTACACTCATTCCCACTGTTAGTATTAACTCAGAGACCACGGACAAATTAATATCTCCTTAAATTCCTCATAATTAAAATCAGGATAATGATTGAGCATGCCTCAGAGGATTGCAGGGAATATTAAATAATTTCCTGTGGGTTTAACATTTAGCACAATGCCTGGCATATAATAGCTTTACACACAAATAGAACATGTTTTATATCTATTGTATTTTATCAGTTAGTGGCTGCCTAATATATTCCCGAGAAAGTATTTTGTAATCTATGAAATTATTTCATGTAATTACAGTAGCCCCACAGGTTGATGCTATTAGCTCCATTATATAGATGTGGAACTTTAGGATCAGAAAAGGTTTTGTTGCTTAAATCTACATGGTCATTAAGTAGTTCATGACAGTGGGACCTGTACCTAATTATTATTATTTTTTCCACAGGTACGAGTGGAAGCAAGAGTTCTGACAATGAAATAAACCTCAGTTAGATGTGACATTTTTCAGACCTTGTTGGAACCAGTTGTGGATCCCATATGTTCCATATAATTCTGGAAGAACACCTGCCTCTTGCTTCCAAATATCATTCCTATTTGCACAACACTATAAATTTTGCATGGCAAAATGTGACTTCTCTCAGTTAAGCACTTGGTCTGCGAATGTGTCTCTCTGTTAGTATACAAATATTCCCAAAGAGTGATGAGCTGTAAGAAATTGAGAGTAACTCCTAGTGATTGTACTTTTTGTTTGTGTTTAAGAATTCTTTCCTTGTTTTCATAGTTTCTGGAGAATATTCATAGCAATGCAAACAATACCAACTGACTAAAAAAGTAGACGTGAAAATAACTTAGATCACCAAAAATAAATTCCTAGTTTTAAAAGGATACTCGATGCCTAGTGTGTCTTTTAAAGCAGCACTGTATGACTCCAAATCCCTGTTGAGGCTCTGCTTCCTGAATATGAAATACTCTAAATTTTACTATGGAAGCAGCCAGAAAACTCTTAGACTCAAACTGCTGAAAGAGCCTTGAAATCCATCAATCCACGTGCTTCAAAACACCTTTCTATGAAACTATTTTTATGAAAAAGATATGAAGGATGCTTTCAGGCATGTTCTGGTAAACACCAGATTTATCATCTCAAGTAGTCACGTCCCATAAGATCATCTCACTTATTATAATGTATATTTAAATATGTGGTGAGGGAGGAAAAAGAAAACCTAGACTTGAATGTAAGAATTTAGGTACATAAAGAGATTTTCTGAAAATGTCATGACTCTAGCCACATTTAACCATTTCAAACTGGCTGCCAGATAAAGTTATAAATTCAAAAGTCAGGCATTCACCATCAGATATTTTACTGAAACTTTTCTTTTCCTCATATGGTAATTACAGGTCCTCATTTGGAAGTCATTACAATCAAAATGGTTCCAATACAGACAGAATTTTAACAATATTCAGACAAAATCGTAGCAAAAGTAATAAGCCAGAAAGTTTATATCACTAAGAAATGGAAGCAGATTTTCAAAACTCCAGACAAAACTCTTAATGACAGAGGGGAGAATTTTGACTACTTTAAGTGTCAAAGCTTAGCTGTTGAGATGCCTATTTCCTTCTTTCCTTCTTCTTGTCACAGTTGAAAATGAGGCAGAAAAATCTTAAAGGCTCAAAACATCATACAAGTTAAGATTTTTCTGACTCCTGTTGGGACCATGGAAACCATCAAGCCATTATAGTACATTCTGTATAGAAAGAGTAATGAGGTGAGAAACAGCTCCATTTCTATTTCCTCTGAGTTGGAAACATGTGGAGCAGAAACTGGACAGACACAAAGTGAGCCATGAGCCACATGCCATTGTCTGAACTCTGAGACAAGGAAGCATTACACATGCGCACATCTGCACAAGACCATATGCTTCCCAGATTTCGGCTAAAGAAGAAACTAATTCTTTATGATTCAGGGGAACACAACAGATTCCTTAGTACAGCTGCAGAATGTGAACCATAGAGAAGAAGCTACAGAGACTAAAGTCACAAAGAATTGCTAATAGCAATTGCACATTTCAAAACTGAAAACTCTGGAATATATTTTTATTGTTGGAGACCAATTGCTCCTTCTGCCCCCACCCCCCCCGTGTTTTTATTTCAGGTAGTATAACCCTTTCTTGGGTTTCACAATTCTAAAGCACAGTGCCAAATGCCATGTGGTCTTAATAAAAATTAATCTGACTTTCAGCAGAAAAACCAAAGAAGACTTTCTTCTTGTAGATTCCTTTCTTAATAAATTTCTCTCCTAAATATTTATAGTTATAATTATATGTTACTTAAAATATATGTCACATAATATTATTAACATAATATTAGCGTGTGTGTGTGTGTGTAGTATATAAATAGGACTCCTGGCTATTTAAAAATCTTAAATACTGTCTTCTCTGAATAGTTCAAATCTAGTGAAAAGCATTAGTGCTCAAAACCTACCTGCCTGACTGGAATCCTCAAAAATATCTCGTCCTCAGACCCATGTTCCAAGAGGGGATCTGAACCTCTTCTTTCAAACCTGCCAACACTCACATACCATGTTGATTTATACTCTCAATTTATTTTCTCATAATTCAATTTTAAACTAGTAAATATTCTTATGAATCCAACAACTGGTTTCTTAAGAAAAAAAAAAAAAAAGTTGGCAGACAATGACCCAAACGACAGAAGGAGAAGTGCCCAATCTCTTGAAGCAACTTCCTCAAGACATCTAAAGATTTCCAGAGCAGCACTAATTTAATCTATTTAAATGCTAGGCTTTGTAGCAAGATTTCTTTAACATGCAAATATATGTTTCTTAAATAATTTTTGGAAAAATCTGAGACATTGAAAAAAAACAGCAAAACGCAAAGTCAGACGACATTAAATGAATTGCCGAAGTCAAACAATGTATTAGTGATACAACTAAACTTACCACTCTGCCCCAATGTCATGTACACCACTCAAGTGTAGGCCTCTTACTGATTTTGTTTTTTTTCTTGAATAAACTAAGAAGCCTCCTAAGTATACACAGCCTACTTTCTCCCGTACATTCAGTTGATTCCGATATGATTCAACCTTGGTTTAAAATAAAAGTTCAAAAGCCAAGACGAGGTAACTCAGTGCTTGGAGCTATTAAATAAATATAAGAAACTCATCGAAAACAATATGAGCCTTTTAGCAATGTATACTTGTGCACCAAACTGAAAAAAATAAGGTTATAAATACCAATAAAATAATTTTGACCACTATATATACCTGTGTCAGTTTCCCTCTTTATTTACCATTCTAAATGTCCAAGTGAAAAAGGTACAACCTTATAGAATAATATTGTAGAACTCAGAAATGTTCTTAAAATTTCAATATTTCAATGTGACAAATTTGCTCGGAGGTATGATTATCTTTTCAAATATATTTCCTTCATTAGTTTGTGTTTTCCAGTACTCTTATTGCATCTGTACATCATGACAAAATGTCATTTCCAAACCCATTCTTTAGATGTACTTAACTAGGCTTTTAAAGCAATTGAGGAGAGTGTTGTAACTGCCTAAATTGAGAAGCTTAAAGCAGGAGAACTAAAACAAAGTGATTTACAGCCTAGAATTATTTGCAGAAAGTTTTAGAGTAAGATAAACTTCTAGAAGGCCCATGCTCAAGACATATTTTCAAGTTCTGAAGTATTTTGTCCAACTAAAACTCAAGTATACACTGGCAAACTGGGCAGTCCATTTACTTAAGCTTGAAAATTCCATTTCATTCAAATTGGATACAGTAGTTAAGTAAAACAATGGGGCTTCTATTTTCTGCCACATGTTATTTTTTAAAAAAACGTATACAAACGCTGTCATATGAGCAGTCTGTTTCCCTGCTCGGTGCAAGGTTTTATGTTTCTGAAAGGCCTCCACCCCCATCTCTTAATTCTGAAAATAAATCAATTTCATCTGTTGGTTGTTTTATTTCTAGGTTTTTTTTTTTTTTCTCCCCCTGCTTCCTTTTAGGCCAGTTTCCACAAAGCCATATGGCAGCTGAGAGAAGGAAAGCAATAGGCTGTATTTTCAGATCTTAACAAAAGGGGCCGTGGTGTCAAAGTGGCCCATGAATGCATGGGACACAGTCCTGTCTAGAAGGGCCCCAGCCCTTTCAGGGGGGACCAAAGGGAAGGCTGATGGAGCTGCCACTGCTTAGAGAGAATTTCTGAGTGCTCTCCTTCCTCATGGCATCCACTTTCGTCTACCCCCAATCACACCACATCCCCTTCCAGTTGGTTTGATGCCAAAATCCCATTAGCTATATTAATGACATATGGTTGGAGGAAGTGTGTGGCAGGACAATAAAGGCACAAATTGAGCATTCTTTCTATTCATTTATCATATTTGTATCACAAGATGCCAGAGTCCCAACAAAGATTATGTCCATCACACTTTTTTTAGAGCTCAGAATGCACTACAGAAGAGAGTCCATAAAACATTATGACTTGTCTCTAACCTTCTCCAGTTGAATTCTTCTGTTCTCTAGTACTAGAGAATAGTAGGTAGATGTCTACACATCTAAAGAATAGGATATGTTCATAGGCTTTAAGTTTGGGAATCTTAAAAATTTTGATACAGGGACTTGAAATTCTGCTATCGGGATGTTCAGAAATTCCTGATCTCACCAACAACACAGGCACACGGTGCTAACACAGGTAGGTGTACAGGAACATTTGAATCAGGTAAGCTTCCAAACCTTTTTAGGCATGTGAAACAATTGCATAGCAAAGAAAATGTTTTAGTGATCACTGTTTAGAAAAACGAGTCACAAAAAAAAAAAAAGAAAGAAAGAAAAAAGAAAAATGAATCACGATGCACGCAATGACCACGATAAAATATTTTCAAAAGGAATAAATACATATGCTGTAGCCACTCACATCAGTGCCTGATGCAGAACTCGATGTCCATACTGGCAAGTGGTTTAAAAAAAATGAAAAAAAAAGTTAGGTATGCATAATACTTATTCTTTCCAAAGAGAGAACGTTGAAAGAGAGGAAAATGAGATGTGAAGAATAGCTCCCACCCACACACGTGAGTATCTCCCTTTAATGCTCATCGCTTTAAAATCATGGCCAAAGTGGAATGTACAACTGCAACTGCTTCTAATCCTGCCCAGCAGGATTCTCTACTGAATTCCTTGCTCAGTAATTGGATATTATAGTTATTATTTAAAGAAGTAATATGCATTTAAATATTTAGGTCGTAAAAGAATTAGAAGTATGGATGAAGAGGTTAATGGATAATTAATTATCTGCCATTAGGAAAATCATTGACAGCTGAAGGCAGGGAAAACTAGCAGTCCTGGGACTTGAGCAATGATAATGAAGATCTAAATAAAAAGGCTCATGATAAGTACTTCAAAGGGACATATCTATCGCTGTAGATCTCTATCTATAGCATCTTTTTGAATTTTACTAGCAACACACTTAGAGGTACCAAAGTACCAAAGTCCGCTCAAACAATCCCAAAAGTTAGTTGTTTAAACAACATTAAATCTAATTTGACTCACGAATCTGCTGTTGGGTCAGTTCCTCAGGGACAGCTCATCCCTGCTCCGTTCAGGGTCTCCTGCACCGGGTTGAAGACTGAATGCTGGAATCATCTGAAGACTCATGCCTCAGACAGTGGATACTAATGCTAACTGTTGGCTGACACATCAGCTGGATCTGGGGCTCCATCTGGACCACCTACACCTGGCCAATCCATGGGGCTGGCTGGCTTCTGCATAACATGGTAGTTCTTTCCTAAGATCAAGACCCCCAAGAGGATGAAGCAGAAGCTTTATTTCCTCTTAATATTTAGTCATTAATATTTAGTCTTAATATTTAGTGTTGGGATGCCTGGGTGGCTCAGCGGTTGAGTGTCTACCTTTGGTTCAGGTCATGACCCTGGGGTCCTGAGATCCAGTCCACCTCAGGCTCCCTGCACGGAGTCTGCTTCTCCCTCTGCTTGTGTCTCTGCCTCTCTCGTTGTCTCTCATAAATAAAAATATAAAATCTTAAAAAAATAATAAAAAGGAAGTTACATAGTATCAGATTTGCCATAGTTGAGCCTCACCAAATTCAAGAGAAGTAACCATAAGATTCACCTCTCAATGGTAGAAAGAGCACTTGAGATAGAATATATTCACGTGAACATCTTTGAAAATTACTCTCCGTCACAATAACACTTGTTTAGTGGGAGAGAATAAACCTGTATTTGTTTAAGCCATTATGACCAAATTCCTAGAACATATATTCTGTTTTAGATACATATGGCATATGTTTTTGTTTGTTTCCGCGTTCAATATGTGTCCTCAGCTAAACTGTAAACTCTGGGAAGGCAGAGAGATTTCCTCCTACTGTGCTCCCTGTCTTGTTCACAGTAATTTTAATAATTGTAATAATTTGTTGAAATGTACCCTGAAGCGGTAGAGAGAAGGCCTAGAGCTCTGGGAGCTGAACATCTTTTTCCCTGTGGCCGACTGGGCGGGTTGACGGTGCCATACACGGACTCACGGCCATCAGGAGGGAGACTCCTGGGCCTGGCCTACTCCTCAATCTTGACGGTGGGCCTCGCTCTGAGAGTGCTCAGAAATTACAAGTGGTTTTTGTGTGTGCAAGCACCAACTCTGAAAACAAAACAACCACCAGAAAATGAACACAGCGTCCTGGCAACAACTTGCTAAGGACAATTTTATTGGTCAGCTCAGTCTGTGCTATGGTTTCCTAATGAAAGCAATTTTCGAGTGACCCTGAACGGGTGCAGTAGAGCAGGTTGAGAGAGGTATGAATGATTTAAATTCAGGTGGTATGGCATGAAAAATGTCTGCATTTTATATAAAAGACCATGAAAAACAAGGTCAGTGTGGAAACCTGTCAAATAATATGCCCACCAAGCATTAAAAAAAAAAAAAAAGTACCAGTAGTGTCATTAGTAGTTTTGCATCCGCTGGTAATAAGACAAACTGTTGCTACAATAGTCAGATGCATTGTGCAAAGTGGTTTTGTTATGATTTCACGCATCGGGCCGCGTAATATTTACTCCCATGTTTCTTCTAAAGTATAAATTCCATAATGGAAAGAAAAAAAGCATCTCATAGAAAAAAATGGAACTTTGTTCTTCCCTTATGACACGTGCGATTACCTCACCCGCTAAGGAATGTATGTTGTAAATACTGGATTTATAGCAACACCTCAGATAATTACGGGTTTAGGGGTATTGAGCAGAGAAAGAATTGCTGACTGTCCGCACAATGCCCTCTTTTATTCGGTATTAGTCTCAGAAGAATGTGACGATATAGGCTAAGTCTGTTTATGTTGTCCTTAAGGAGAAAAAAGTTTATGTTTTTTTAGAGGGCAATATTCCTTTAACAAGCCAAACCAACTTGTAAGAAAGAAATAAAGCCTTATAAAAATTGGAATAAATGTCTTCCAACCAATAGGTTATTTGAAACACTGTTTTACATGGTACATTCATTTTTGTCTTACCATCGCATAACTCTGCAAATAGCTATTGAATTCAAGCTGTCTCAAGGGTAAAAGCATAAAGCTGAATGTTTCTGTTGGATTTAGCTGAGCTCAAAGAACGTCTGGATTTGTTGGTCATGGCATTCCCTCTTAAACCCTCAAGTGTCTGTTTGAACCCAGTTATACCAGAACATTTCGGGGTTTTCTCTTATGTGTAAAAAACATCTGTTTACATGGCTTGTGTTTGGATGAATATAAGCATATTACCGTTTCCTGAAAACAGTGACAAGATGGTATAGAGCTTTGGTACCTAGTAATCTTTATTCTATTCTTTGCTTCGATACTTAAAGAAATTCTAGGATATGGTCTAATTCTCTTTGCTTTGAACTATTTTTGGTAGCAAATAGTCAATCAGGAAATAGATTTTATTTTATTTTATTTTACTTTATTTTATTTTATTTTATTTTAGGAAACAGATTTTAAAACTAATCTTTATAAAAAATTTTTTTTCTAAGAAACGCTATTTGTTATTTACGTAAGCGTAAGAACAAATGTGTCATCTGGAACATTAGCGTTGTTACATCCACTCATTTATCGATCTTTGTAAAACTCACATGGAGACAGAAAACAGATTATAAGATAATAACTTATGAAATAGACATATTTCTCTTTGCTCACAATTTGTGCTGCCACCACCATACCTACATAAACAGAAGAAGGGAATACCAACCAACAGAGTAGGTTATAAAAGAGGGAGATGGAGTTTACTTCTCTTGTTTCCTCATGATATCGACTGCTCCTTCTCCTCTTTTGTAAATTCCATGGTTTGACCTTTCCAAAGTATAAAAAAGAAGGTAAGAAGGAAACAACTGAAAAACACTTACTTTACTTATATTGCAACCGTATTATACCATTAGCAGTTTCTGGATTTCAAATGTATCTAAAAATATTAGCCAGTCAGCAGTATGACAGCCCTGAGGTAGAGATAATTTGTGCAATCTGAATGCAAAAATAAGACAAGTCTTAAACTAATAATGCACACTGGAGATAAATTCCTCTTCACCTGAGGGTTCTGCAAACACCGTGTCTGCATAAACTGAAGAATGTAATTCCCACGGTGAAGCAGTTTTGCTCCTGGATGGTTGTGTGTGTGTGTGTGTGTGTGTGTGTGTGTTTTAAATTCTCTAACCCAGTGGATCTTTTTTTTTTTTTTTTTTTGTCGGGTTTTTGCTTGTTTGTTTGTTGTGTTGTTTTTTAATTCTTTCTCTAACCCTGGGCTGGGTGCAAGACATTTCTGTTGCTGGTCATCTGCCGCTCATTGCTTACCCCTTGGGCATCTGGTAGGTTGACCAGTTTTTTAGCCCAAGGTATTTTCATGCTTCCAGTTGGCTCCCTTTGATAGTAACAAAATCAACCCTTTTCTGGGTATTATCTTTCATGATTGAACCCATTTGAAGTATGTATACTCCTACATTCTTTTGTTTTTTTTTTAATAAGATTTTTATTAAAGGAAGCCTATTGACTTCCTTTGCAACCATCATTTCTTTGCTCCTATTTGTGTGGTTCCTATTTTGTTCTGGTTCTTAAGTGAATCCCATGGAACATGTATGAAGCTCTCTTCTTGGTCACTTCAAAGACATCTTTTCTCTCCTTGAAGTAAAGGGCAAGGACCTGCCTGTCCCAGCCATCTATATGAAGGGTGGGGGTGGGGGAGGAGTCATGGTGCGAAAAGCTCCCCATTCAAACTCCTCTTCTCACATTTAACTAGTCTACACTCTGCCTAATGATCTCTTCTCCAGCTGTTAAAGACAAAAGCCACTCTGCTTAGCATTGTCTAGACACTGTAGCTGAGTTTGAAAGTAAGATGATTGTATTTATAATCCTGTTGCACCATTACACCCACCGTACTTACACTCCCATGTATGTTAGCAAGTTCTAGATAATCCACTGAAGGAACATGGCTTGTCCAAAATAATAAGACATAAGATTGTACTGCAGCCCTGACAAAAATACAGGAGTTTTGCAAGTCTTAAGTACACAGCTGTTTTTATTGGTACATGGAAGGCAGATTAACACTCATTGGACAAGCAAAGTAATATTTCTTGAGCATATGGCTCTTGAGTATATATGATAGGCAGGTCAACACAGATAATTTAATTGCATTTAATTACATTGTAACAACAACGCAGGAGGTAGTTAATATTCTTCTCATTTTACAGAGAAGTAAGTTGACACATAGAAAGCCAATTTCTATTTCCAGAATAAATTTTTAAGTTACAGGGCAAAACTGTTTTATGCCCGAAAAGCTTGCTGTTTCGGGGATACCTTGCTGCCTCTTCACAAGAGTAGGAAGTTTTTATTTACCATTACTACGATTTCAGAAATTTTGAATGAGTTGTTTGGCCCAAAACCATGTGCCCTACTAAATCATGTGTATGTTTTCTCTAAAGCGTGTATTGCATATCTACTTTGGCTATCATCTTGCTGACATGCACATGCTTCGAATCTTCAGCAATCAATGGTAAAGTAATTTTGGAGATCGTATAGCAAGTAACTTAGGGAAACTGAAAAAGGACAAAGAAGGAAAAGGGCTAGAGTATAATATCGCCAAATTATGTATTTGGGGTTAATCCAAAATAATTGTGCCAGAAAAAGTGTTCCAGTTGGGGACTAGGGAAGCAATCAGTTGCTGATATAATCGCAGGGAGCATGTGACCACAGTGAAAGGGATAGGAGTGAGGAGACAAGTTTCCTACATCAAGGCCTTGTGATCAGTGGTGGATCCTCAGCAATGCTTTGTTAGCTTGAAAAACCTTCAATTTAAGAAGTTACTAATTGCTTCTTGCTTTTTTGCTTGTCATCTCTAGTCAAAGCACCAAAGGCAGAACTGAGTGCAATGATTAGATTGAGTTCACATTTCACGTACACACAAAAAATCATATGATTCTGTGATTTATTTTCTCCCACTCTTATTGCTATGATCTGAACGTGCCCCTTCTGATTCATATATTGAAATTCTAAAGTCCAATGTGATGGTAGTAGGAGATGGGACCTTTGGGAGGGATCAGGCCATGAGGTTGGAGCTCTCATAAATGGGATTAATCCTCTGTATTATAAAGGAGACCCCACAGAGCTTCCTTGCCCCTTCTACCATGAAAATACTATGAGAAGTCTGCAACCCAGAAGGGGGCCTTCTTATGACAATGCTGGCATCCTGATCTCAGACTTCCAGCCTCCGGGGTTGTGAGAGATTTCTGTTACTTATAAGCTACTCAGTCTGTAATATTTTGTTATAGCAACCTGAATGGACTAAGACAGTTATAAATGTGGGGGTGGGGGGGAACCTGCCTTTTCAAGTATGAGACTCTGGGCAGAAACTTCAACTTATTATGCTTCATAATATTTTTGTTGGCTTTGTATGTAAATGACACATTTGCTCTTTTATCGTCAAATGCAGGCTTTGGTTCTCAAGTCTTTTTCTTGCCTACAGCAATGTCACTTGAGTTCACATATACTCAAGTCTAAATAGACTTACTTGAAATGTCATTGTAGTTAGTTAAAAAAATAATAATAATAAATTAGAAGTGGACTACAATGACTTTGAAGTTGGTGATTGATCCCAATCAGTTATTCTAGTGTTTTCAGTGGAACGTTATTTTTAAAATTTTGTCTCAAGGGATAAAGCTTTCACTAAAGAATATAGCCTGAGTGTCTGTGTTCCTTTCGTCATTTGGATTAGCCAGGGAAGAGGGAGGTATTACTGTGAAGTGACATGCAAGTGAAGTTCATCGCCAGAGTGAGTAATAACTATTGTCTGAGAGCCATCCAGAGAAAACGAAATGGTGCAATTCACAGGGGTTTTAAGTTTCTGTTAAAAAAAAAATAATAAAACTTTCCTCCAATGTATTTCCCTTCCTCTATGTCCTAATTTCATAAAGCACGATCAAAATTGCAATTTTGGTATCTTAAGTCTTTGTGGCCGTAACAATTTTTTCCCAGCTAGTAACAGATTCATTTCTCCGAAAATTCTATTACTCTAAGCAATTTCTCTCAAGGATTGTAACAATTCTTCTGAAAACAGATCAGCAGCTTTCAGTATAATCTTACTTCATCTAACTGGAACAAGGTCCACTTCTGGTAAATCCTGCAACTGGATGTGACAGGAATAGAAAACTCTATTTCAGTACCTTGCAGAATATGATGAAAGGCATTTGGAAGGTGGTTTGGATTGTTGTTTTCTTTTGTTTTGTTTTCCATCTTTCTCTTAGAATTAACTTTTGTTCCATTTTATTTTTAGTCATGCTTCAAAAAGACTGCTTGTATATTTTAAGCAGAAATAAAATGAGGGGATAAAGGAAAGTTCTCTTGCAAATGTTTACCGAACATAGAAAACAATATAAACAGACTTTTAGAAATATTTTTAAATTATTGCATTAAAATAGGTTCAGAAATAAACTTCTGGATTCTACATTCAGCTATATTCATTCTCAAGTTATAAACACACATGTACATACTCAAAGACTAATTACTGCAGGTAGGAACATTGAAAAGAAAAAAAAACTTTGATTATAAATCTGACAAAGTAAAGAGAGGAGAATAGAAAAAAACATAAAAAGGGTGAGAGAGGGCAGCAGAGAAAAAAGGAAGAGATAGATGAGCTAAAATCATTTCAATTGTATTTACTTTAGCAGTCTACAATAGTTTGATGAAATTATTTAAAGCTTAATTTAGTCAGGAAAGTCAATTTTAAGAAAGTTCGATTGAAAATTTAATTTAAATGAAAACAATCTTGGAATGAACACCTATCCCTCAAGACAGTTAAATGGCAGAGGGGTGTTATTATCCCCTGATAAGGAATCTAAATGATCTGCCCCAGGCTATAGGGCCAAAAGATGCTACAGCCAGGTCTGTGGCACATTGAGAGAGAGAGAGAGAGAGAGAGAGAGAGAGAGAGAGAGGACAAAAAAGAGAAGAAGAAAGAATCTAACAACTAAAGTTTCCATTGATCAAAATTGATATCAATGTTCTAAAATTATTTAATACCTTTAAAATTTCTTAAAATAATTCTTTCAGGGTGTAGTCAAGATACTTCATTACTGTGTTCATCATAATCTCTGTAAGGATTACAGAGCGGGGCACATCCAGGTGCCAGGGGAGGCCTGTTGTGCCCTCCTCCCCTCTCCTACCTCTCTTCCCTTCCCTTTCCCCCTTCTCCTTTTTCCTTTTTCCTGTGTCCTTTTCTTCTTCCTCTTCCTCCTCCTCACCACAGCTATCATTTATGTAGTACTTGGTAGCTTTCCTAATACTCCTGTCCAATGCTGAATATTTACATATGATACCTGGTCCCAGCTCCAGGGCTGTCTGTTCTACGTGGTCATTTTTACTACCCACTTACAAAAAAAAGGACATCGAGACTCGGCCTGGAGAAGAGCTAACCCGAGTGCTGTACTCTGTATGCCGCGCCTTGTACTGCAGGATGGTGCGACCCCCGGGAACCGTGGCAAAGAAGCCAATACATGTGTGGGCCGAAATCAATCCTGATTTCTTCTTCTCTTTCTCCTTCTCCTCCTCCTCCTTCTCCATCCTTCACCTTCTCCTTCTCCTCCTTCTCCTTTTCCTCCTCCTCCTTCTCCATCTTCCTTCTTCTCCTTCTCCTCTTTTTCCTCCTCCTCCTCCTCTTCCTCCTTCTCCTTCTCCTTCTCCATCTTTCTCCTTCTCCTTCTCTTCCTTTTCCTCATCCTCCTTCTCCTCCTCTTCCAAAGGTCCTTTTTCCCGGGGAAATACCGGAAGGAAACAAGCCTCTCCTCTTCTTCGGGAGTTCCCTTCCACTCCTTTCTCCTCCTCCTTCTGTCTCCTCCTCCTCTCCTTCATTCCCTCTCCATCTTCTCCTATCCTTCTCCTCCTTTTCCTCCTACTCCCCCTCCTTCTCCTCCTCCTCTTTCTCATCCTTCTCCATCTTTCTCCTTCTCTTCCTCTTCCTCCTCCTCCTCCTTCTCCTCCTCTTCCTCCTTCTTTCTCCTTCTTCTCCTCCTTTTCTTCCTTTTCCTTCTTTCTCCTCCTCCTTCTCCTTTTCCTCTTTCTCCTTCCCTTCTTTCTTCTTCTTCTTCTCCTAAGAGCTAGGGCTCAGGTCAGTTAGTAGATACAGTTAGGACTTTACAAGGTAAGAAGTATAAGACATTGGCTATTCACTTGTCTACAATCTAGGGTTTTGGGGGTACCTGAGTGGCTCAGTCAGTCAAGTAACAAGACACTTGATTTTGGCTCAGGTTGTGATCTCAGGGTCTGGAGATTCAGCCCCACCTCAGTTTCCATGCTCCCTGGAGTCTGCTTGAGATTTTTCTCTCTCTTGCTCTCCCTCTGCCCCTCCCCCTGCTCACACTTTCTCTTAAATAATAAATAAATAAATAAATAAATAAATAAATAAATAAAAAATAAATAAATAAAGTCTTAAAAGAAAAAAAGACAATCTAGCGTTTTTAGACGTCAGAGTGAGCAAATGCTGTTTTGAATTCTGCAGACTGCTTAAAAATTGTCATTAAAAAAAAAAAGAATTGTCATTTAACCATTTCTACTAACTTTGAAGAGGGTGAGTAAGGACCACAGTGGTTTGAAAGCTGAGCAAAAAAAAAAAAAAAAAAATACACCCTTTTGATTAGAATAGTCATGCTACATTAATAAGCCATATTTTTTATACTAATTAGCTATACACTGCATGAAGTGAAAATAAAAGTGAGCGATCTGGGGATATTTAGACAATCAGTCTGAGTAATTCTTGACTTCGTTTTGGGAGTTTTTAAAAATGCATCTTAGAACATAAATATTTTCACACTATATAGAATTAAAGGAAATTAAAAATATACACACATGCATACATATAGACACTTAGGTTCTGTCTTTATATTTATTTATTTTTTTAGGGTCTGTCTTTAAACCTTTTATACTAGTTGCAAAAATATTAACTCCCTAAAAGTTTAGTATAATAAAATTAGCCAATTAGCAACGCGTGGCAAAAATATTTAAAAAGGCTAGATAAGGCCAATTAAACATAATAGTCATAAAATAATAGCTCAGGAATTAAACATATGACTGGGAGCTTTGGAGATTGTCTGCTTTCTTCTGTCCGTTAAAGGACAGATAGCCTGGATGTGGGAGAAAGATATCAGAGGATACTGCAAAGAGAAAAATAGCCCTGTGAAAATGGAGTTCTAGGTAATGATAGACTTACAAACAGTTGGAAATCTGAACCAGATACAGAAAACAATATAGGAACCCTCTTTAAACCCCAGACCAAGTATATGGAAGATAGCCCCAAACCAAGGGGTCATAAAATAAGAGGGCAGAGAGAAGCAGAACATTCAAAATTTCCAGATACAAAACTTACAAAGTATTTCAAGAGAAGACATGAAGTAAAGAACAACAGGAGAGGGATCCCTGGGTGGCGCAGCGGTTTGGCGCCTGCCTTTGGCCCAGGGCGCGATCCTGGAGACCCGGGATCGAATCCCACGTCAGGCTCCCGGTGCATGGAGCCTGCTTCTCCCACTGCCTGTGTCTCTGCTCCTCTCTCTCTCTCTCTCTCTCTCTCTCTCTCTGTGTGTGTGTGTGTGTGATTATCATAAATAAATAAAAAAAAATAAAAAAAATAAAAACATTAAAAAAAAAAAAGAACAACAGGAGAACATTAACCCCTAATTGGGGCAAGAAAAAGGTATACTAGGCAATATGCAAAGCTCAGGGAATATACAGACAGTGTCAATTAAGTTTCAATGAATCAGAATAACCAAAATGCTTCAAGAACCGAGCAAATACGTTTGACTCAGGAACGCACAAATAGCAAATGTTGAAGCAGGGTAGGAGAAAAAGAAACTTAATAAACAATCAGAGTAGGAGACCAAAGCACTGGGTAGAATTAGAATTTTTTTTTTAGATATTTATTTATTTATTTTAGAGAGAGAGTGAGCAAGCAGGAGGAGGAGCAGAAGGAGAGAGAGAGAATCTCAAGTAGATTCCTTGCTTAGCGCAGAGCCAGATGCAGGGCTTGAACACAGGACCCTGACCTCATGATATGAGCCAAAATCAATAGTTGTGGCTTAACTGATGAAGCCACTGGGGGGTGTGGGGGTAGAATTAAAAATTTAAATCATTTGGGGAATATAAATAATAGTGAAAGGGAAAATAAGGGAAGGGAGAAGAAATGTGTGGGAAATATCAGAAAGGGAGACAGAACGTAAAGATTGCTAACTCTGGGAAACGAACTAGGGGTGGTAGAAGGGGAGGAGGGCGGGGGGTGGGAGTGAATGGGTGACGGGCACTGGGTGTTATTCTGTATGTTAGTAAATTGAACACCAATAAAAAAAAATTTAAATAATTTCCATCTCAAAGATATAATTCCTCCCGGGGCAAGAGATGATACTCTCTGGGTGAAGATAGGCCAGTGCTTATAAAATTAGGAAAAAAAAAATACACATGATAGAGATTAGTAAGTGGGCAATATCAGGAGCAATGAAAAGATGGGTCAAAACTTGTTAGAAAGCAGTAAAAGCACACAGACAAGATGCAATTTCAAATACCAATGGGCTAACTTCTATTATGGACACCCTACAAAATGTATGTTGCTCAAATACACCAGAAATTTCTTTCTCATATGATGGTAAAGGGGAGTATCATCTGCTGTGCACTGGTTCAGGAAGGTAAGTGGACAGACTTCCCGCCATTTTCAACACGTGGTTTCCCAAAGCATCACCTTCAGGCCAAAGAGGGGAAAGCATTCTGAACTGTAGCAGTGAAGAAAATGCTCCTCCCAAGTCTCTTGAACGCAAGGAGCAAAACCGAGTACTGGTCCCAGCTACCGCTGCATTCTGAAATCCAATAGTGCATTAGTGCCAAGGTCACGCTTCCCACAGCCAGTGACTGGGAATATGGCAGGAATCCGGAGGCAGGCCTGTGTTGGGAGACACACACTCCTCTGATATGCACATCTGCCTATCTGCCTTGCCGGAACACTCTAGAACTGTAGGACAGTCTAAGACTTTCTCTACACGAATTTACTCCCTTCCCGCTTTCCTCCATGGGGCTCAGACCTGTATCAAGATCTGAACACTCTCCCAACCTCTTCTGACTCCCCATTTTCCCTCAAATGATTTTCTTCAGTAAATGACTTGCAGGTCTCACCTTAATATCTGCTTCTCAGAGGACCCAACCTAATGCCAGTAGTGCCAGAAAGCAGCCCGTAAGGTGGGGTCTGGGACAAAGTCACCCTCTGTCAGGCAAGGAGGATGCTATTCTGAAGAACTTGGGGTGCAGAGAGTTGCTCACACGTGGGACACTTTAAGTACTGATGATTTCACAGAGGTGACTTGGGAAAATGCCCTGTAGAGCAAAATTCCTTTATAGATGTAATAATTCAGGCATTTGAAAGGTACGAGCACAACAGTGCTTAGAAGGCACTGAAGCTGATTCCTGCGAAGTTGAATTACTGCCTCTCAGAAGGATAATGTGAAAGTCAGGACTTAAAGATGAAGTGTGAGAGCCACAGGGCTCCATAGTAGCAGCTCTCTGAGAGCCTCTTCCTCTGTGATGAGCACAGCTAAGTGTCCAACAGAAGATCTCATAATTGAAGTTTCAGAGTTCCAGACACGCTCAACCGCCCCGCCGGGTTGCTGTGCCATGCTAGCTGGAATCAGAGCTCTGTTGGAGCCCTGGAACATGGGATGAGGATTTCTGAATGGACTCCTCCTAAAGCGTTATCTCTGAACATATTCCTGCTCCAAATCCTCCACGGTCACAATTTGCCTACATTTCCTTAATAAGAGCTAGCTGCCTTGCTGGAAGATGCTGAAGAGGCCCATCTCCTGTTAGGACCTGGGGGCTTCTCTCATGGACTCCCCTGAACTCCTCTCCCAGCTACCAAGCCAATTACAGGGCTTCAATCAATCACAGGATTGCTGGGCTGGGGAAAGGCCAGGCCAAGAGGGAGGAGAGGAATTATTCATTGAAAGAAGCATAACAATTACTTACATACAAGTAACATAAGCCTAGGACTATCTTTATGATTGGATTTTAAGGGCACTTGATCAAGAGGACTAGTATATATCATGGGGTAGGCCATATTTTACTGACTTGAAATATTCATAATATATCAATATTGGAGCACATTCTAAAAGATACAGGGATTTACCTCCCTGGCAAGGACCCCAGGGAATGGGACCTATTACTGATCACCATAGTGACTCGGATAGGCCTAAGAGGGGGCTGTGACCAATGCTGAGCCAAGTAGAAATGCTCAAGTTGCCTAGACTGACAGTAGAGGAAGGAATAGGAAGGCCAAGCAAAGTGGTATCCTGGAATGGATATATCATGTGAGACCAAAAGCATCACCAGGTTATGTTTTATGTGAGATCCACAAAACAGGCCATTTTCCAAAGCCATTAGGAACGTGCCCGTGAGAAGGATGCCAGCACCACAGAAAAAAGGTTCAGTAGCAGCGCTGTCTGCAGCCTTGGAGCTGATCCTTTAACATCCCTGAGGATGATGGGCCACAGAGTAATAGAGGTCAGATGGTGGCGCTTAACTGTTAGAAATCAAGAGGCAAAAATTATTATATAATTTCAAGGTTGGAGGAGCAGCCGAAAAGGACTGGCCAGCAAGGTGTTTAGAGATAGCTCATTGACAGTAATATCCCAAGAGGCAAATAGACAGGTGGTCGTTAAGGATGTTGCTTGACTTTTACAACCAGAAAAAGGTAAGAATGAAGAAACAGGAGACTGAGGGCAGTTGTCCCAACAGGAAGTCCTCATTACTTGCTCCATTCTCAAACTGGAACCAATTTTCAGATTCAGAACTAATGAATTGAAAGTGGCCAGGTGTTAAGAGGGAAGGATCCTGTCTCCTACAGCAGGTACACGCTGGAATGATTGCCCTGGTCCTTCCTCGGGAGGACCTGTGGGCATTTATTCCGATGAGTGCACTGGGAAAAGCAGAATATCCAAACATTTCTAGGATCGTTGAGCGCAGGGTCCAAGGTGACACTGATACACACAAAGACCTAAATGAACATCAAGGCTCCCAGTTACTGTGGGCAACTACAGGTGCCAGGTAATAAATGGAGCCCAGAATAAAGTTTGCTTTAAAATGGGACTGTTAAAAAAATAAATAAAAATAAATAGATAAAAAATAAAAAAATAAATAAAATGGGACTGCTGGCCCCACAGACCCCATCTAGTAGTAATTTCCCTGGATCCTAAGTGTGTAATTGGAACTGATAGAGTTAACAGTTGAACTAATCCCCATATAGGGCTGGCGTGTGGAGTAAGAGCTTTTATAGCAAGCAAGGCCAAGTGGAAATCTCTGTCACCTCTTCTTCAATAGCCAAAATTTTAATCACAAGAATATTTTATTAAGCATGGGGGACAACAGAGATGATGATGATTAAAGAGCTGAAGGATGCAGGGGTGATGGTCATTATCACATCTCTGTTTAATTCACTAGTCTGACCCCTGCGGAAACCAGGTAGATTCTGAAAAATATTTGTAGACTATCATAGGCTTATAAACATGTCTCAACCACAACCCCTATATTGTATTGTATTGCATTGCTAGAGTAGATTAATAAGACCTCAGGTATATGCTCTTGAGCCAATAATCCAATAAGTAGATTTTTCAAGTCTGATCAGTTTGAAGACCAGAAACAGTTTGCATTCACTGGAAAGGACAAGAAAATTCAATTGAAAATTTCTTCTCAGGACTATGTTCTTTATCTTGCCCTGTATCCAAAGAAATACTACACGAATCCACAACATTTAGGACTTCATGGTGGTTGGGCACAAGCAGCAAAAGGTGGCTGGAATTCTGGAAGCATTGGTAAGACACATAGTCTCTAGAGGTAAGTGATAAACCCTACAAATGTCAAGAAAATCTTTTGCCATGAAAATTCTAGTCTTACAATCAGGGATATGCCAAGATCTTCCCTCAAAAGAAAACATAAATGATTGTTTTTTGTCTCCTCTGCTACAAATAAAAAACGTATAGTGTCTGGTTGAGACCTAAAAGAAAAAGTACAGGAGCAATGACAGGTGAAGCTGGGGTAAAGGCATGTGAATTCATATCTGGAATGGGCATGAAAAAGTGAAAATTTTCTTGTCACGTGGTAATGACCCCCCCCAGAATAATTCCACCATGGAACAGGCACCGAATAGTCAAATGGACCAAATAACTAGGTCAGGAGACTTTTGCCAGCCTTCATCATTGGCCACCCTAGAACTAGCATGATGGACACATGAAGGGCATGACCACGGAGACAAAGGGTCTATATGGGTCCAACAGCATTATCTCCTACTTTCCAATCTCTGCCCACTATTATCTTTGGAAGTCCAATATGTCAACAACAGAGACCAAAAGAGGCTAATGCTGACTATCCAACATGGCATTATTCCTCATGGAAACCATCCACATAATAGAGGGCTGACTACACTGAGCCACATTCACCCTGGAAAGGTTAATGATTGTTCCTAATGATGACCCATGCCTACTCTGGATATCAATTTGTCTCTTCTTCCTACACATCCTCAGCCAGTGCCACAATCTGGAGATTTATGGAATGCATGGAATTCCGCACACCATAGCATCGAACCAGAAGCTTCACTTCATAACATGAGAAGGGCCATATGATCCCCTGGTTATATCACATACTGCATCATCTCGAGGAAGTTGGCCTTATAGGATACTACAATAGCCTTCTAAAAGAGCTGAAGCACAAAGCTCAAAGGCAACACTGTGAAAACAAAATGCGGGTTCCCTGGGTGGCGCAGCGGTTTGGCGCCTGCCTTTGGCCCAGGACGCGATCCTGGAGACCCGGGATCGAATCCCACTTCGGGCTCCTGGTGCATGGAGCCTGCTTCTCCCTCTGCCTGTGTCTCTGCCTCTCTCTCTCTCTGTGACTATCATAAATAAATAAAAATTAAAAAAAAAAAGAAAACAAAATGCTCCCATCTTCAGGATACAGCATGTGCATTAATATAAGGACCTTGAGGTGGTATTATAACGCCAATAGGAAGAATGTATGGGCCCAAGAACTGAGAAACGGGAGTAGCCCAATTGTTGTCTTTGGTATTTGATTTTCTGTGTCACCTTTCCTGGACCATGGTATCCAGATATTTTTCCAAACATTATCGTGGGTATGTCTGTAAAAGTGCTTTTTTTAGGTGACATTAAATTTAAATCCACAGATTTTGAGTAAAGTAGATTACCCTCCATAATGGGGGTGAAACTTCAATCAGTCAAAGGCCTTAGGAACAAAGACTGACCTCTCCCAAGCAAAAGGGAATCCTGCAGCGGACTTCCATTGGACTCAAACAGCAGCTCTTCTCTGGGCCTCTAGCTTGCCAGCCTACCTCATCACGCTCTGTGCTCGGTGAGTCTCCACAGTTGCATGAGTCCCTTCCTTAAAATAAGTCTCTTTATGTACAGTCTGTTTCTCTGAGAACTCTGACTAACACAGCATGATTCCCAAAGACCCACAGTAGGGTAAGTAAGGGGGTGGTTCTGTGCTTCTAGTTTCCCCAACTCCAGATTCTGCAGGGTTATGGGATTTGGGCTCCAAAGGGAGTGCATTTTTGTCAGGGGAAACAGTAGGATTCTATTTAAATATATGCTACAGAGCATTTTAGGCCAACAGACAAGAAAAGTATCACCATACTGGCAGCAGTAATTGACTCCAGTGAAAAATTGGGAGACTTCAACAGGGGCAGGGAGGAATTTGGAACCTAGGCGATCAGTTTTGGTACCCACGTCATCCCCCACTGTAACTGTGAATGGACAGCTGCCACAACTCTGGCCTGAGAAAGGTCTGACTGCCAAGAATGCAGGCTCCTCAGCAATGAAGGTTTGAGTCACCCTACTAGCTAAGCCACCAAGAACTGCCAAGGTGAGAGTTGAGGGTGAAGGGTGATTTTGTATGGATATCTGGAATAGGGAGGGAATGAGTTCCACTCATGACCCTGAGACACCTGAAGCTCAGAGGCCATAGTTTGCCCGACTGACCAACTTCTGAGTTTCTCCATGGGAAGAGAGACCCATAAAAACAGAGACAAGCTGCTCCCTGACCCCACATGGAGTTGATCTGTGCGGTGAAAGGAAATGAATGTGGCAGCCAAGTACATCCACCTCTCAAATCTCCTACCGCGGGGAGTGTCTGTGACAGCGTTCCCAGCTGCTGTCCCTCTGGGTCTACCCCCACTTAACAAAGCCACACTTCCTGCAGGCTGTCCCCAACAAAGGACTGAGTGCATCAGTGAAACACATTCCTGGGAGATGCAGGACTCCTCCGACAAGCATTTTTAGCCTAAGGATTCTCTCTGGCCTTGTAGAAACTTCCCTAGAATTGAACCACCATGAAAGATGTTTCTGACCCAACTTTCCTTTCTTGGTCTCCCCACAACATGGCTCAGACCTGGAAAGCTCTTCCATACACATAGGGCTCCTTTCCCATTTTCCCTTGGGAGGCATTTTCCGCCCATAAATCCCTTGAATATTCAATCTCATGTTGACACCTGCTTCGTGGAGAAACGTGTGGAGGGCTTGTATAGGGGAGTCCTGAAAGGGAACCCATCCTCCCCACGCACACAACAAAGCCTATAACACTGTCACACACCTGCCCCGGTCCACAATGGAGTCAAAGAAATGTGACCTTTCTCAGACAAAAGAGGAAAGAAGGGATTTAATAAGAAGAAGGAAAACACTGCACAGCAGTCTGTAGAAGACCAGTGGTATAGAGAAAGTGAAGAAAAAAATGGTAAAATGGCATCTTCAGAAATTTACAATTCTCCAAAGGTATGAGGTGTTTTCTGTCATTGTTATTGTTCGTTGGTTTTTAGTGTGCTTGTCTGTTTCACATATACACAAGTACATACTTATATAAAATTACATACTTATATAAAATTATATTTATGTGTATAACTTGAATCATTTTTGACTCAAAATATATTTGTTGGATCAATACAAACTTCACAACTATTTTGATAACTTTATAACATTTCATCAGCTGATAACTTCATAATATTTCATTATCCAAAAGCAGTTTGGGGTCTTTGTATCATCAACCAGAGAAACTCATTTCATCATCATAACTTACTTAATCATTCATCCATTGTCGGACTGTTAGTTTTTTCCTCCTCGATAATTATAGACAAGACTGGATGATATATCTATCTATCTATCTATCTATCTATCTATCTATCTATCTATCTATGTATAGATAGATAGATCTTTTGTTAGTTGGTGTGGAAGATTTACCCCTATTTACCTAAATAACTCCTCATATTTCACCTTTGAATTTAAATATTATTTCATTCATTAGGATGAGTCCCTGACCCTCTAGACTATAGATTATTCTCTCCTTTATGCTGTCCTTTAGCTTGTATTTTTTTAGTTTGTTGTTATAAAATTCTTCTAAAAGCATTTAATTTTTAAAAATTCACTCTTGGAACACCTGGGTGGCTCAACAGTTGAGCACCTGCCTTCGACCTCAGGCATGATCCTGGGGCCCCGGGATGGAGTCCCACATCTGGCTCCTCACAGGGAGCCTGCTTCTCCCTCTGTCTATGTCTCTGCCTCTCTCTCTATGGGTCTTTCATGAATAAATAAATAAATAAATAAATAAATAAATAAATAAACAAACAAATAAATCTTTAAAAAATTAAAAAATAAAAATTCACTCTTTTTCACTAAAATATATTATACATGAGGACAAGGATATTATACTATTGTCTTCTTTAATATTTTATCCATGACACAGTAGTCATGATATAACATATGTTTAATAATATCAATTTAACCAATGACTGAATTTACTTTTCATAATTTCTAATGAAAACTAGATTTTCTTTAATGAATGTCTTCTTTAATTTTTTATCTATTTAATAAATACATTTTATATATGGAAGCATCAGGGGTATTTTAATTAATCTACATGAACTATTTGTTTAGTAGGAAAATTGGCTTGTTGAGATGCTCAGTACAAAGCATTTCTTTACAACATTTATTTCACGTAAAAGATGGAGTAAGAAGATTAATCATCCCAATCTGCAGAAGTCAATAGCTAATACAGTTGACATCACAATGTAGGGATGTGGTCTACATAAGTGTAAATTTGTATCTTCTTCCAAAACTGTAAATGGTCAAACTAAAAAGCCTAGTGGTAGTAACTCTCAGTAGGAATGGAGGTTTGCTCTTAAAAAAAAAAAAAAAAAACTGATTAGTATCAGTGAATAATCACGACAGGGTAGGGTAAACCTAAGTAAGGGTAAAGTCAAATAGATACATTCTAAATAAAACTATAGAAAAGAATACACAAGTCTAGAGAAATTTTAAATGATGGTAGAAAAATTTAGCTGTCTGCCTTACTGCTTCTCAAGAAACAAACAAATCAGTCAACCCTATGTTAGCAATGTTATCTTTATCTCCTTTATCTGTTTGAAGCTTATGCTATTTGAGGGAGGGGGAGGCTCTTAGTGTGTCATCATGCTTCTGCTAAAAGCAGTTTGGGGTCTTTACATCATCTTGGGTGGAAGCAATGTTTTTAGATCTACAACAAAATAAGGAATTCCCTTCTCATTTTACCCACAGATTAAAATGTTTTCACTTACCACAAGTAGAAGTATTTCCTGGGTTAGTTTTATCTATTTTTTTTCTTCATAGCTGGGAGAAATATGATTGGTTGAAGAAAAAAACAAATCAAATTAGCTTGATAGGAATTGACTATTTGCATATCCATTTTTATCAGTCAACTAGACATCACATGGAGTATTCTCGGCATCATATGCATGTATTAGTGTGGCATGTGCTATCTAACAAGATGAACAAGTGAGTCCTTGCTCTCAAGAGCTGTGATTTAAGGATGGGGAGAAAACACATTATTATTTTTAACTTTGCTAAGAAGTGTACTAAACTTTATTTGTGATTTAGTGCCATTAGCAAGCCAGGAGAAACTACTGAAGATCTATCAGAGCAAGATTACACCTGTACAGTTTGCAAGTATCAAAAACAGCCTCAGGAGGTGTGGTACTTGAGTGTAACCTTTAGTGTAGACTTTAAGGTCTATAAATGAGAAGAAAACAAATATTTTCCAAAAGAAGGAAAAACACAATTAACAGTTCAGATATGAAAAACAGAAGACATATACAATGAAGAGAGGAAGTCATTTTTACTACAGTTTCATGGAGATGGTGGAGATATGTGGGAGGTGAGAGCTTGACCTAATCCTTTGAAAGGCAATTGAGAGCTCTTGCTCATTTATGAGTTGGGAACTATTTTGATATGAGCTATCCTACATCTAATCCTACATAATGTAAGATGTGTCTGAGTGGAGAGAAGAATGAAGGAAGATGAGGCTTTATTAAAATAGGCTTGAGTTAGCGTGAAATATGGAGAAGGCAATACATAAATATATAGCTGTAAGTGCTTCCATTTTAAATTTATAGAATTTAACAAAATATTGCTCAAGTGAATTTTATATAGAAAGAGAAGCACAAAAAGACAAAGATGATCCCAAAGTTTCTAACCAAGGGAATCAGTGACATTTAAAGAAGTGGAGCAGTTAAAGGACTCTTGGTCCCTATGATGATTTTATCCATTTTAAAAATAATTAGTAGCTGAATCTTCTTTATGTCGTCAGCCACTGACCATAGATCCTTGAATGTTGTAAGTTAAACATGAAAATAGAAAAAAATACAATATTTGGGTTACATTGCATAGAGTTTTATTGTCTATCAGGTCCTGGTAGAGATGTCTAGATGGCAGATGGAAATGAAACCTTCAAATTGAGTATTCTGGGCTGGGTGTCTTGTGTCTCCCTACCAGTTCCCTACCAGTTCCCCCCCCAACCCCCATATAGCCCCAATATGATGGTATCAGGAATGGGGCCTTTGGGAATTAATTGGGTTTAGATGTGAGTGGAATCCCTACGATGAGATTATTGCCATTATAAGAGCAACCCTAGGAACTCCTCTCTTTACCATGTGAGGATATAGCAAGATGGCAGCCATCTGCAAGTCAGAAGAAAGATCCTCACCAAAAACCAAATCTGCTGGCACCTGGAACACAGGACTTCCCAGCCTCTAGAACTGCAAGAGAAAAATGTTTGTTGTTTAAGTCACTCCATCTGTGGTATTTTGTCATAGACATCCACAGAGTCTAAGACACTGGGTCTGAGAAGACCGGACATCATGTAGCTAAAATCCATGGATTTGCCCAAAGAATAAAATTTTAGGACATATCCACATTAAAGAAATCACAAAATAAAAAAGTGAAGGAAATAACAATATTAAAATTATTGGATAAGGGGGGCCTGGGTGGCTCAGTTGTTTAAGTGTTTGCCTTCACCTCAGGTCACGATCCTCGGATTCTGGAATAGAGCCCCACGTCAGGTTCCCTGCTCCGGGGGAGCTTGCTTCTTCCTCTCCCTCTGTCTGCTGCTCCCCCTTCTTGTGCTCTCTCTCTCTCTCTCTGTTAAATAAATGAACAAAATCTTAAAAAAAATAATTTAAAAACTTGGGTAAGTAGCAGAACTACAAAAGTATGGACTCAAAGAAGAAAAGAAGATAATTCTAAGTAATCAAAAGTGCCATAACCTATTCCATTGACAAAATACAAAGAATCCTGAGCAAAGTAAATAAGCTTAGAAAAAATGGTTGTCTTAGAAGAAAGTGGGAGAATTAGAGGCATCTCAGCATATATCAAAAGGTTTACTTGATTCAACACATGTTAACACTGCTATCTTCAAGATGTTCTGTGAACCACTATGGATTCAGAAACAATGCAACAAGGTAGACAAATCATTCCTTGTACAAGAGAAGTCAAAATTAACAGTCAAAGAATTTTAAAAATGTGAATTGTGAAAGAAATATGCAAGCTTTCTGATTGAGAATAATCGAGCACCTACATTTTGTTCAAGAAAGATAACTGCAACTGAAACTTGAAGGATAAAGAGGAACCAGCTTTGAGAAGAAAACCACCAGATGCAACAGCCTTCTATGGGATTTACTGAATTCCAGGAATGGAAAGAAAGTCATCAAAGCCAGAACATAAAAAGCAAGGAAGAGAGTAAATGGATGTGAGACGTGAGACTGGAGATACAGGAAGGAGAAAAATCATGCATTGCTTGTCTAACAACCAAAGGGGTTTGGAATTTCTTTTTCTTTGTGCAATGGGCCACTTAGGGCATTTAGTATGAGTGTGAAAGGATATGATGTCTATAAATATAGTAAACATCTGACAGCATTATAGATTACAGCGCAGAATAGATTGGATGGAACAGGAGTGATAAAAATACAAGTCAGGAGGCTATTAACATATTCTGGAAGGAGAGAATGATTATCTGGATTAGGTGTCTGAAAGGAAAAGCAAATGCTTAATAGCCCGGGAGCCTCTTAGTTAAAAATGCATGGATCTAAAAATGTGTCTGCCCTGCTCTATATAGTGTGACGTTAATGTCCACTTATTTTGAAAGAAACTCAAATTTGCCATATATAAAATAGAAGTGTTGCAAGTCAAGATGCCTGGGGAAAAGATTCTGAGTCTTTGAGCTTATGAGGGAGGACTCAGGATCAACTCTTGTGGCAGAGGGAAGGAAGGGAGCAGGACTGAACATTTGTATAAGAATGAGACTAACGTAGAACAACAACAAAAAAGTGATTTTAAAAACAAGGACAAATTTGGAGAACTTACATTACCTGATTTCAAGGTTCATAAAGCTATAGGAATCAAAAGGATGGTATTAATAGAAGGATAAACATATAGAGCAACGGAATAGAATAATCGGTTAATAGACTGACACATATATCATCAGTTGCTTTTAAATAAAAGTTCTAAGCAGTTCAATGGGGGAAAGAAAAGTCTCCCAACATATGTGGTGATGGAACATCTACTACCTATATCTGTATGAGAGAAAAGTAAACACCAACACACATCTCACACAAAGCATACAAATCAAAATAAAATGGATCATAGATCTAAAAGTAAAAGTTAATAACATAAAACTTCTAGGAGAATACACAATGGAAAATGTTTAATACTTTGGTGAGGGCAGGATTTCTAAAAAAGGACACCAAAAGCATGAGCCTTTAGAAAAGGAATAGAATTTTCTCAAAATTCAAAGCATTTCCTCACTGACAGTCACCATTAAGAAAAAAAAAAAAAAAAAAAAAAAAAACAAGGCACATAATGTGGCATAATATTTGCAATATGTATTTCTGATAAAAGAAGTGTATTCAGATAACATAAAGAATGTTCAATAAGAAGCCAACGATGCTACAGACAAAGATGTCAAAGATACTTCACCAAAGAAATACACTAATGGTCAACAAATACATGAGAAGGTGTGCTTTATCATTACCAGGGAAAACCAAAGTTAAAGCACAATAAGCTATCACTTCACACAAACTAGAATGGGAAAAATTAGAAAGACATTACCAAGTGTTAGCAAGGATATAAAATGACTATAATGCAAAATGATGTTTCTATGTCTTTGGGTAACATTGAACAAAGTTCAATAAACAGAGGAGTCTCTAGATTCCTCTCCAGCTAGGGCAAAGAAATTATTTCCCAATCCACCCTCCCTTTGAAATCTGAGAACCCCAAAGACTATGCCCTGGCAGCAAGGGGTTTACAGGAAATGAAATTCCTCACAGGTACTGAATCACAGGCTTTGAGTGATCTCAATCACTAATTAGTTTTTCTTTCCTTAATTAAACTGTCAGAAATTAAACCAAAGGCTCAAAGGGAGTATAAATTGTAGAGAGCTTCAAATTAAGTCTAATTTTTTTCATTTATAATGTATGGCATCTGAGCAAAATTAATCTAGTATAAAAGTGTGCAATAGCTGACAGAAATAAAGATAAAATATAGAAAATAGAAAGAAAAAAACATAAGAAAGCCATATGTTGAAGTTGTCTAAAAGAGATTTTAAAATAATTGTGATTAAATGTTCAAGTTATTAACAGAGAAAAAAACTCAGAAAATTTCATGAGAGAACTAGAGTCTATAGACACATCACACAAAAATTCTGGCTGAAGAATAACGTAACTGAAGTGAATCATTGAACTGATAGCACAGAGATTAAAGAATGAGATGAAAGGAAAGGGTGACATATTCAAAATTTGTAAAAATAGTACAATAAGGGGCACATGGTATTTATCATCAAGTTTGTCATAAAATTGAATTTGGCATCCTAGAAGGACATGATGTGAAATACATATTTGTAGTATTAAGACAATTCTCTAAAATCAATGATGGAATTTAAGCTACAGATGCATGAAGAACCATGAACCTCAAGTTGTTTTTTTTTTTTTAAGATTTTATTTATTTATTCATGAGAGACACGAGAGAGAGAGGCAGAGACACAGGCAGAGGGAGAAGCAGGCTCTATGCAGGGAGCCCGATGTGGGACTCGATCCCAGGACTCCAGGATCACGCCCTTGGGCCTAAGACACTCAACCACTGAGCCACCTGGGCATCCCTGAACCTCAGGTTTTAAGAGTGACATCTAAAAATGATGAAGGAGACAACCTGCCAAGATGATATAACAATTTTAAATTTATATACACCTAGTAACCAACCCCAAAATATATAAAGTAAAAATTTACAAAATTAAAAGGAGAAATAGACATTTCTAAAATCAGAGTGGAAATTTCAACATACCCTACCATTTATTGATAGGATATATAGACAAAAAAATCAATTAGAATATATAAGATTTAAAATTATGCCAAACATGTTTGATCTCTTTTAGATATATAACCTTGCACCCAACAAGTGTAGAAAGGAATATTTAGCAGGGTGGCCTGGCAGTCTCTCCCAACTTGAACAAAGCCAGAAACTTTGAGAATTGAGTATTTTGAGCTTATGGTTATTTTCCTGACCCCTTGTTTTTTTCCCTCTGAGGCCCTTATCAAACAAGTATATAGTAAAGAAACTATATTACTTTGATAAATTACAGACTTAAAATTAGAGGATTTTGTCCAGAAAAACATTTCTTTAGGGTACTTGGACCCACCCTTTCATTGTTTAAAAATTACCTTTCTTATTATTTTGTGTCCAGGTGAGAATCCTGTCTCAGTTGACCTCCCACTCTTTTCCCCCAGCTACTAAAATGTTTCTTAATCTTCAGAAAGTTTGATAATGTCAATAACCACATTAATTTCTATGTCTCCAAAAATACTGAACAGTTATCTACATCAAGAGTGTGCAAACTACATTGGGCAACTTGTATCCATATATAAAGTTTATTAGGACACAGCCACACTTCCTTATTTACATATTGTCAGTAGTGGCTTTCACATTACAGTGAAATATGTGAGTAGTTATGACTAAGACCATAATACCAACAATATGAAATATTTACTCTCTAGCCCTTTAAGAAAAAAAGTTTGCCAATCCTTAATTCCTGACCTACGTGTTTGAATAAACAGAGACTAAAGAAATTTAAACCATATGGCTATCTTAAGTCTATTACTCATTTATGTTTAAAGATTTGCAAAAAGCTCAATTTTTGCATTGTTCAGTTTGTTTGCGTAGGATCCCTTCATATTAGCAATTGCTAAATGCAAGGTCCCACTATATTGGGAACTTCAATAAATAAAAATTAATATTATAAATATTTTAATTTGGCATGAACAAAAATTATGACATGTAAGAAGTTATCCCATTCCTCTCTGCAAATTGGAGGTAATATTGCCACAAGGGCATTCTTTGGAATCTGATCCAAATATTCAAATCACTCTCAGGACCACCACACAATGAAAATAAATAACATTTTTAAAGAAGATAGAAAATGACACTTCATCATCTGTAACTGTCTTCCTATTTCTTAGCATGTCCTTTCTTTCTTTTTTTTTTTTTTCAATTTCATTAGAGGAAATATCAAATGCATCCCAAACTCACTCACCATGAAGTTGTTATAATGAAAGAAAGAACGAGCAAAAAAGACAGGGGAAATGAAATCACATCTCTACACTTCTGGAAACAATCAAGCTGTATGAGTCAGACAGCAGGTCAGCGGTTTTTGCCAGAATGCCATAGTACAACTCTATTGAAAAACTAAACCAACACAAAAAGTAGTTAAAAAAAAAGAAAAAAAAAGAAAAGAAAAGAAAAGAAAGAAAAGAAAAGAAAAAAGAAAAGAAAAAAAGAAAAGAAAAGAAAAGAAAAGAAAAGAAAAGAAAAGAAAAGAAAAGAAAAGAAAAGAAAAGGGAGGGGGATAAATATTCAAAGTACTGCAGACCCTATGTACAGTTGGACGTTGTGCGGATGGCCTTCATTTATGGAAATTATCAGAAGAACTGTTGTGAAGAGTGGCAAGTAGCCCCTGAAAATAAAAGACTGGCAGCAATTCCAGGACAGACATTATTACAACTGTGTGATTTAAAAGGAGTTCTTCAAAAATAAATTAATTAATTAATTAATTAATTAATTAATTAATTTAATTTAATAAAGTAAAAGGAGTCCTTCAATATGTAAGACACCTACTGCCTTAAATACTGAGATATGCCTTAAATATTGAGATGTGAAACCATACATTGTTTTTCATTTAATCACATATCTCTATATTCATTTTGTGCTCCATATATCCTATAATAATTGGAAATAATACTGTCCTAGAGATGGAGATTACTAAATTTTAATTCCAATACCCCTATTTCAATACTGCTACACATCTTGTCACTTTGCTTGCTTCACCGTCAGACAAACATATAAACCAGGACTAGCCAGATCTGAAAAGCACAAATCATAAATTCACCCTTGAAAGTATGAGTACATTTCTCGATCTTAAGCAATTCCTTTTATTTTATTGTTTCTTATTTTGGTCTGGTGCTAATAATATTTCCTTATTATATGTGTACATGTGTTTATAAATATACTTATTTATAGATATTTATGTATCAAACATTAACCAATGTTTCAAGTATTGTTGGAACAATAAAATTACTTTTTTTCATGAATCTTATGAAAAGCAACAAGTTAAGGAAAAATATTGATAATTTGATACCCCATGTAGGGTATTAAGATGCATAGTGTTTAAGTTTCTATAAAGAACAGTATATATTTATGGCTGTCAGTACTATAAAAAGATGAATAGATAGATGACGGGACATACTGATAGATAAATAGATACTTACACACACACACACACACTATCACACAATTCAAAATCAATTGGAATTTAAGGTAATGGTCAGTAATAAATGTCTGTACAAGGCCTCTGAATATTCTATTTAATAAATTTGATCATTAAATTTGGAAATGACTTGTCTTAGTAAAGATATTGATAGTTTTTCCTTCTAATAATGCAACAATTTCTATTCTCTTTCAAGTATTTATTTAAATATTGTGAACAAAATAGGACTAAAATAGAACTAAAATAAGTTTTAGCAACATGTCATTTTATCTTTGTAGAGTTGGCAATAATGTTGTTCATTTTACAGTCCCCATATTTCTTCTTTACCCAAAAGACTATTAATTATATCATAGTATTTTGCACATAGATTAATGATACCCCTAATACTTCATTGCAAAATTTCTTCAGTTTAAAAAACCAGCATGTGTATAAATAACAATAGCAAAGAGCTGTGGGAGAAACAGACCAATTCCCTTGTAATTTTACTGATAATTGAAACTAAAACATTTATTAATAACTCTTTAACATTTTCAGAACAGATTGCATAAGACACACAGCAACCATATATGCATTTTTGACAAAGAATTGCTTATTTCTATTATTTAAAATTTATTCCTTTATTTTCAGTAATAGGACATGAGCAATATTCACAGGTGGTAATTGACAGAACTGATGAAGAGAGCTCATGTATCCGTTCATTTATTAAATTCGTATTGTTTCCATACTGAGTCTCAAGCATTCTGTTAACTTCTCAGGATACAGAAGTGAACAAAGCATTATTTCTGCCTTAGTAGACTCTAGTCTAATGGCAAATTTGACTTGAAAACGTGAAGCATTCAGTACTAAAATAAAAATCTAATCCAGAAGAGCCCCAGATCTCGTAAACAAATTTTTTTTCAAACATTTTCTCACTTTCCCTCACTTGCATACCCAAGCAATTTTTAAATAAGTTCCTTCTTTACGAAGTTTTTGTCTTTGTTGTCTATTGCTCCTTTGTTTTGCAATGTCTTCAGCAAATATGTTCCTGTATCAGTTGCCCATTGGCTTTGCCATGCCTAGAGCAAGACAAACAAAATGAAATACTAAATGTGTTAGTAAATTGTTTGTACTAAACGTTATTTTGCCGAGTGAACAGACTTGAAATTGTGAATTTTGCCTTTTGTTTTTCTGGTATAAAAGTTACATGATTTTCAATATTCTAGGGAATAACTTCTAAAGCCTGTGTATAACCGTTAAATGGACATATCAATATTTAATTAAAAATTTGAACTAATGTTGCTTTATCTTTATGTCATTTGTCTGCTAAAGTTATAATGAAATAGAAGCAACAAAGCCAGGCTTGTAGTGCAAGCCCAGGTAGTTTATTATCGGGTCAATATGGAAGCTTTCTAACTTTCAATGGGCATGTTTTTAAAAAGAAAATATCAATTCTTCCAAGAACAAGACAAAATCAGTTGAAAAAGCTGTTAATGTGGAAATCATTCTCTTCTAGGAACAAATGTGGAAAGTGGTATAATCTGAAGACAATAAAACTGTGGTTATTTTGAGGTCAAAATGATCAGTATTATTTTCTCTCGAGCAACACAGGAAGTAAAAGGGACTTTTTTGTTAATTCCATCTGGCTCACAGATGTTATTTATTGTGAAAATTGGAAATATATGAAAACCTTATGGCTAATCTGTTTGGAAACACATTCATTTTTATGGCAAGATAAAAGCAGATATTATAGATATATTTAAAGAGGTTCTATTTACATATTTATCAAATCTAAAAAATTTGTAAGTTACTAGTGGTAACTTTTTTCAACTAATGATCCTCATAATAATAATAATAATAGTCAATAATAGTCAATAGTAACTTTTTTCAACTAATAATCCTCATGATAATAATAATAGTCAATAATAGTCAATAATAGTCAATGAAATTTTTGCCAGTCCACGGAATGATTTTTGAATGGGATATTTTTTAAAAGAAACTTATTTTATCACCAAAAAATATATGGAAACATGCCGTGATTATGTCAGGGGGAAACCCTTACTGATTTAAGAGTGTTCTTGATAAGTTCTGGCTTATGGATTGTTTCCTGGGAAATTCTGCTACATTCTTTGTTTCCACTTAAATTTGGCTTTTAAGAAAACATTAAGGCGACATTTATATTAACCTTTAGAAGGTGTATACGATATCACATTTTAAAGTTTTGTTTTCCAAATGCAGAAACACACCTTTAGAATGATGTCCATACAGCCTGTCATAACACTAAACCTGTAAACACACACACACACACACACACACACACACATACATATAGATAGCTTTTATTCTGTATCTAACTTTCTCACCACAGCTGTTTTATGCATTAAAAACAATCTGGCTGATAATAACACACTTACACGATGTGTAAGTGAACCTTAATGTGGTGCCTGACTTTCTTCTGATATAGTCGGTTATTGTCCAGAGCCTGAATTACTGAATCGTACTTTCCTACTGTTCTTCCCATTGGGCATCAATTCTCAAATGTATCTAGAGTCTCTGCAAATAAACCATCGAACTCCTTCTTGCAGGTCAGCTAAGAGGGAAAGGTTATAAGTTCAGAAAATACTGCTGAGCTAAGCAGCTTGTGACTTCACCTATAAACTAATAGGCCTACAAATACATTTGCTCAATATCCTATAGAAAGACATGAACTGTTGCTTGTGGTTTTGGGTCAGGCATCTGTACTGAGATGATAACATTAAGGTCCAGTGAACACAGCATTCCTGGGATATACAAGTTTCTCTTTAAACCAACAACAAGATTACATTTAATTATGGCCTCATTAAAGCCGAGTCATATGTGCAATAGGCAAAAATACACGTGAGAAGGGAGAGTTAGAGGTGGTGGGTACATGATTTAAACAAAAAATGTTTATCTGTGCCTTTCCTGTGCCTTTGCAACATGAGAAAGCAATTTGAAATTTTGATTCCACAGATACATGCTACAGCCTTTCACTGTATTTCCTAGACAAGGTGCATAGTGCTAAAATGGCATCAGGAATTTCATTAGTAGGTTTAAATTGGAAGAAATTAAATCTGATGTCATGAATCTAAATGTTAATTCAGTTCAACCAGGGTAACGCTAACAGCTTCTCTGAGAATTTTGGTGCGTATTTTAGGCAATGGTGTCTCTTTTCACAGGTATGGACATGTCTTTTGGGGAAAAAAGAGAGTGGATAGTAAGTAAACAGAGTAAGAACCAGATATATCCAAATCCATTCAGCTGGGACTGAGAAGACCTGAGAAGGTGCATCCAACCTTTAAAGCTATTCACAATACTGCTTACCCTATGAGATTTTTCAACAGCTAATGGTGCAAAATGACTGCAAACATTCAATATAATTCTCTGACACGACTGCTGGGGGCTACAGGCCTATGACAATTTTTTGGCTTCCAAAACTAACAGCTTTACAATCAACTTAAATCAATAGCAGCATTTGATTTCAGTCATATTGGTTTCCTTCTAGAATTTTGATAGGTATCGTAATTTTGTAGTATTGATCAATATGCTACGCTCTGTGTCAATATGAAAAACACAAACATCAACTTCAGCTACTTGGAAAAGTTTGTGAGAACTCAGGAAGGCATTTCATTCACCTTAACATTCTTGACTACAAGATTTAGCAAATTTATCCTTTCTTTATGAGCATGTACCCTTGCCTAAGAAAATCAAGTATTCATGTTCTATTCAAGTGAAATCACCCATGTTAGAAAAATGTCTGTTTCAGGGGTTTTTTTGTTTGTTTTCCAGTTTCTTGGCTGATCAGGGTGTATTTACAATGGAAAATCTTTTGAATAAAATACAATTTTATTATTCAAATGTGAATCTGGAGTAGATTTATCAGCTCTTTTTCAGCGTGTACACCTGCATAGTGTTATGGAATGCTAGGTCTTAAAAAGGAGTGCTTTAAAACACATTAATTTCCTTTCTTGCAGCACCAAGCCTCACTCTCCCTGGTGTGTGTGTTCAGCTGGTTCTCCAAACCTTGGTCACAGTCTCTCTGACCTTGGTTGCCTAGCTACAAAATCCTCTTTGTGATTTGTGAGATGCTTGTCTTGATGGAGAGCAAAGGATTTTTTTTTCCTAAAGTAAACTTAAGAGAGTTTCTATTTCGGACTAGAACATATTAAAACCAGTATATTTTGCCAAATTTAGAATGTGTACTTCTTTGGGATTAAAATTATGATCTCGAATTTTTCTGTCTAAATTCTATTTAGTATTGCCAACATTTACTTTCTGGCTCTAGAGAAGAGCATCTCAGATAGTTAAGATTGCAATCTAAACTCCTTAAAAAATGAGATGACTTTATAAAACTTAAGGAATACATATAAGAATAGGTGTGAAGTGTCATTGTATGGCTTCTGAAGACAAATCGTTTTAAAATCCCCATCCTTTATGTAAGTGAACTTAGAGGAACCGTATTTTTAATAATTTCTGATGGTAGACAGATAATCCTTGATGCCAGAAAAATAATCTGTGATGCACAATTCACTGTATTCATGATCATAGTCTTCTTATCTTTCTAAAGGTCCATATCTGTCTATTAGTGTCAAAATACAATATTGCTTTTCAGATAAGTATTTGTCCAAACTTTCAAATCCAGCGTTCTCAGGTTTTCTTTTCCCCCGGAAAATAAGATCCTCTGGTATGTATGTGCAATTAAGCAGCAATTCAGTGAGCTTACAAAAACACACAAAAATATTAACACTTGCTTGTTGTGAGAGTGTAGGTATATAATTCTGGAGATTACTTTAAATTGGAGCTCATAGCCAAACTGAGCATAAGCACCACGGTCAAGTTAGGAATTAACAAGTCCATTATATCATAGATTCAGCCTGCAACACGGACTCTTGAGCATAGAGTCCCACTGAAGTTAGTATAATTGGTACCAGCTGTTTAACTGTTGCTTTTTTTTTTTTTTTTTTTCATTTTGGACAGGAGCCAACTTGACTTGAAAGTAATGCCACTAAAAGAGAGAGAGAGAGAGAGAGACTGAAGAGTGATGCCAATGTATATGTATGTATTTAATTCAGGCCGTCTTCCTCAAGCAGTTCATCTCAAGGCCATGATGATTCAAACACAACAATAGTGATAATGGGCTGTTTGGCTGCTAAAAGGCAGCTGGACTGATTGAAGCCAAGATGAGTGGGGAAAAAACATTTCACTTTTAAACCTTTTCTTTATGAAAGAATAATTGTCTCCCAACAATGTTGCAAATGATATATTTGCATCTTCCTAATATTTTCTGTAACAATCTCTAATAAGACTGATTTGTAGCTAAAGTAACAAATGACGTCCTGAGTCTTCTTTATAATTTTAGCTTCTTTATAATTTTCTTCTTTAATGAAGTTATTGAGTAAAGACTATGTGGTGGTTTTTTTTTTTTTTTTTTTTTTTTTTTTTTTGGCTGAAGTCCAAATATCAGACAATATTCCCCTAGAGACATAAAGCATGACAAAATTGAGATATGCCTCAAATATCAACTAAGAGATATATTGAAATTCATACAACTATTTAATGTTACATCTGGATCAACAATTGAAGTCTCTTAATTCCTAGTTAATGACAGTTCTGCTGAATGATGTACTGGCCTTCTTACCTATTTTGCCAAATAGTGATTTAAAAAAAAAATTATAGTAGATTAAATAAACTGTAAAATTCCAAGCTAATTGGTGAAATTAAAGTCATAAGCCAAAATTTGCAAAACTAAAACTATAAAAGTTTCATTTTAAACAGGCAACTTTTAAATGTGCTAAGAGTAGTAGAGAGCATGCACAAAGATGTCTTTTAAAAGGAGTAATTTGGCAGTAAAGCAGTCAAAACATTATTAATATTAAAGTTATGAGAAGCAATTAGGAAACCATGGCAAGAATGGAAGTACCTCCCAATGTGTCATGTTCAGAAGAGAAAGGAAGGAAAGAATGTTAGAAAAGCCATGAAAATAGAAAAATCTGGGCTTGAAAAAAAAAAACTGGATAAAAGAAAGGAGAGATATTAATGCATTAAAGGAGAGTTCATGTTTTGGGTAATAAACCATTTATTCATCAACAAATCGTCATTGAGCACCTATTACCTACTAAGTACTCTTCTATTTATTGTGATTTAAGAGTAGTGTGTCGCTGATAGAAATGGGCCAGATTGCAGTCACCATCTTTATCAATGCTCAACCTCTTTGTCTTTAACCACGTTTGAATAATTCTTTCACATTTTTTTACGTCTATGGGAGATCATGAAAAAGAGTAAGTTTCCAATGTATGGAACAATAAATAGAAGGGTCCCATATTCTAATGCAGGATATTTTGTGAATGAGCCATTTGACTCCCCTAGAGATAAAAATAATGACTCCACACAGTTTGTTTTATGAATTACTTTCTCTCCCCTCTTCCCAGATCTCCTATAAATATCTTCCACTTTCTTTGTTATTGGGGATCTTCCCTCTTCTGTACTTACTGCAAAGGAAACCCAAGTCAACATGTGATTTATGTATAGGAGAGAACAGAGTAACTTAGGCTTCCCTAACCTACTCACATTAGCTAATTAATTGAATACTCTTACCAAATAGTTCTTAAAATTGAGAATAAAATAGATACACAGAGAAAGAGATACTGGCATTCACCCATGTGTACCACCTCTAATTTCTCTCCCATGATACTAAAGCAGGATATTTTTACGGCCAGGCGGGATTGGCTGGTACTGCATACAATGGAGTTTTTCTTGGGCCATAGATTTATCAATAGGTGGGATTCCAAACTCAGCCATTTGGCAATAGGGAGAAGACAATGGATCTACTCAGAATTCCTCAACCTCGGTACTACTGACATTTTAGGTCTGATAATTTTCGTTATTGTTATGAGGGAATGTCTAGTGCACAATAGAATGTTTAGGAGCATCCCTGATCTCTACCTTCTAGATGCCAGTTGCGTACTCCTCACCGCCCCCCTCCCCAAATTGTGACAATCAGTTGTCTCCAGACATTCCCATTGTCCTGTAGGGAAAGTAAAATCTCTCCCAGTTGAGAGGTGCTGGTTTAGCTGGACCACAGTCCGTTATACAATCAAAGCAGTTCAGTTTGTAGGGGTCATACCAGTTGATCTGTGTCCTCAGAGCTTCTACGGTGCCTTCCTGAATCTGTGGATTAAAGGCATAGGTTCTTTCTTCTGTGGCTAAAATACTTTTAAGTCTATACCTTGGAAGCAGAGGCTGGATTCTTATTAGTTCAGGTGCTCTATCTACTTAGAAGATGAAACTTATTAACATTAGAAACTAATATACTTTCATAGTCAGTATTTTTCTGCCAGCAAAGGAATTTTACGCTTTCTTTGAGATCTCATTGTGTAATTTCTATAAAACAAACATAGGCTTGTTCTTTTTTCCCATCCCCCAAATCCAAATAGTCACAAATAGAACTTCACATCAATTGATCAAATTTGCTTTGAATTCTCAGTTTTCAGGATGCTAACCCACACTTACCACATATGCCTATATCAATTTTGATTTCTGTTTTTAACTCAAGAAGTTAATCATTCAACAATCTATATACATGTACTTTGTTAAATAATTGCTCATACATCTCACACAGTAGGTAAATATATTAACTGTTAATTCTTTGGCCACAAGATCTAACATTATGTTTTTCAATAAAAGTATAAAAAACAGTTTAATTTTAAAAATTCCATATATCATATTGGCTTCACTCATCCTCAATCAACATTTAACAGAAACATGCATTCCCATCTAATCTTTATATTTCTAGATTTAATCAGGAAGAGAATAAATTAAACCAAGTACTTAGGATAATTGAGACTATAAACACAAGTTAAACCATTTGCCCATTTTTTCCCTTAAGCATCAAATAAAAAGATATAAATCTTTTCTAATCTTTAATATGTTTTAATGCTTTAATGCTTATCAAAGTCATTTTAATGCCATGACAGTTGTGAAATTATTCTTTTATAATAACGATTAGGTTTTAGCTATAAAATAATACATTGACTATGTTATCAAAGGCCAGCTTTGAAGCATTCAGTATTGTCCTTTTTTTTTTCTGCTTTAACCCTTCTTCTCTCAATAAGTCAATAATATGTGCTGAATTTACGAAGTAAAGCCTACAACTTACCAGTTTCTGATTAGAATTTATCCTTAGGAAACTGTCATAATAGCTAATGTTTAGTACAGAAAAGTAAATTTTCTAGAAGTTTTTCAGTTTTTTGCTATTCTCTCATTTGTTTGATGTCCTTATAAATGCTCTACTGATCCTGTTTTGAAACAAATTTGTACATAGTTCCAGAAGATTGTACTGCAATAAAACAATACCTAATAGACTTTTCATACAGGTCTTTATTCATCAAATATATATATATATATATATATATATATATATATATATATATCCTCGAAGTCTTGAACTATTTCTTTGTATCCCATCCTGTATGGGGTCTTTTGCACAGTAGGTGCTCAATTAATATTTGTTGATGGGTTACATGATTCCTCCATGTGATTATTTTAAGAGTCTAGCATTTGATTTTATGCTTCTCTAAGACTGAGTGGCAGAAAAGTAGCGAATTTACAGTAACAAGACTGAGGTTTTATACTTTGAATTAGGGCAGCCCAGTGGCTCAGTGGTTTTGTGCTGCCTTCAGCTTAGGGCACGACCCGAGGGTCCCGGGATCGAGTCCCACATCGAGCTCCCTGCATGGAGCCTGCTTCTCCCTCTGCCTGTGTCTTTGCCTCTCTTTCTCTCTGTGTCTCTCTTGAATAAATAACTAAAATCTTTAAAATGCAATAACAACAACAACAATAACAAAAAACAAATATACTTTGAGTGAGTGAATTCCGCTCATTGATTTCAGGTACAGGTACCCTTGTGTATTAATATTAACTTTTAAGTGTGGTATATGGCATCCTGTAGGTAAGCTGAAATCTCAAATGGGTTTAAGATCCAACCTGCATATGTTGAGCTTATTTACCTGGTTTTATTTAGAGTTCACTTTCAGGAAATATAATCATTTTGAAATCTGGAAAATGCACAAGAAGGAAATAATTTTGCCTATTTTGGGGGAAATTGAACATGAAATACAAATCAATAATTCCCTCTAATTAGTTGATCTTAAAATTTGAAGAAAATAGTATGGAATATCTCACGCTTTTGCAAGATAGTTTTTACTTCCAATTTAAAGTTATATTTGAGAAAGAGGAAATTATTTACTTTTCTCTGAAGACAGCCTTTAATTTTTTACTGCAATAATACTTCTATATATATCACTCCTTGTCCATTTTTACACATAAACCATTCTTTCTTGGTTCCCTTGGTGAGATTTTTGGCACTTTGTCTAGAATATTAGTAGTAGGTTTATTCTGCTACTTTCTATTCATTCTACTGTTCTGCTTCTGATTAATCATGTGGGCACAACAAAAAGCCAGACATTTGTTTATTGATCCCCATTCAATACTATAAGTATTTTACAGTAGATGCATAGAAAATCACAAGTTGAAGTTATTATCTAGGGTGCCACATATTATTTATGTGGTATGTATGTTAAATTCAAGAAAAATGCAACGGATTCTAACATGTAGTGTGTGCCCATCATTTATGGGGTATGATTCAAAAATATATGTTGACTGATTTTTCAAGCCTGTATCCCTTGGGAATCTATAGTCCCAACTTGGTGATAGTCCCATCCCATCCCTTTTGGCATTTTGGAAAAGCTCTTTTGGAAGTAGCTTTATAGTCTGTGGTATATTTTATTGACCCACCCAGTAGCACCAGACTTTTATATTTTAAATTTGGATTTCATTTGACAGAAGAGATGGAGCTCGTTTGGAACCAAGACTCATGAAAAATGTAAGTGATGGAATTGGACCGTGCCATTTTTAGACTCCAAATAGTCTGTGTTTTTAATAGATCTGAGATTGATTTTTGTTTCTGCATGACTCAAATATTTGCAAGAATACACAAGAAGTTTTCCAAATTCTTTGTGTAATGGAATAAATAGACCCTCTCCCAAGATGTCCATTTTGAAAGACAACACTCCTTTGATGAAGTATATTTAGGCATGTTTATAAAAAGCAATTACTTATAGTCACCCACTGCACTTTCACTTAGGAAGAATAAGGGGTTGTCAGCTTGCACAGAGCAGGACCTGGCTTGCAGGATATTGTATGGCTTGTCACAGATCTCAAGACATCCAACCTGAGGTGGTACCACAAAACTAATGCTATCAATAACTTGTAACAATTTTTTTGAAAGACAAAATAGCTTTCCTTATGATCTCCTAACTTGGTTCTTGCCCTTATTAAATTAACTTTTCCAGCATTGCTTGAATTTTTTAGCCTGGGAATTATTTAGGCTTAAACACTCAACATAAGCTAATAATTCCCTGTTTCCTTTGCTATTCTAGAAGGCAAGAACTGGGCATCTGTCCAAGAGAGAAAATGTTGATTATAAATCCAAAACCTGAAGAAGAAAGATCTTGCCTTTTCAGTTGCTGCCTTAATTGGGGTGGTGGGGGAGTGCAAGTGACATTTTAAACTTGAGTCTAAATATTTGTAGAAAACTCAACAAAAAGTGAGTTCCTTGTAGAGAGCTTGTGAAACCAGATATAACTGGACAGCTGTCATTTTGTGGAATTTATTTCCATGGAAAATTAGAGCTTCCCACTAAACCCTTTTTAATTATACATCTTTAGAAAGGGCTTCTTTGTCTCTTGATGCTGGACCCTCACTTATGAAATTTTGAGTAACAGTTCCTATTAAAGTTTTTTTTTTTTTTAAGATCTTGGTGTTTCTCTTTTTAAATTCATGTCTTAGTAGTAATAATAACTGGAGCTTCATATAATGTATATGGTGCTAAAATCCTTCTTTAATAAAATCAGAATAAGTGAAGCATCATTTTCAAATCCATCCATAATACATTTAATGTATATTTATCACATATCTTTTTTGGTTTGGACACAGTGCTAAAAGTTAAAGCTACAACTTTAATGAGAGCTCTGTGGATCTCATAATTTATCAAAATCAAGAAACTGCTTCAGATATTATCCTATTATAAGCCATACATCTCAGGTTTATCTAAGTTGTCACATATAGATAAAACCAATGGTATTATTGATATTATCATCTTTGAAGTGGACACTTATAATAATAAAGCATATGTGTAAATATTAACTTTAAATAATTATTTTTCATTATGATAAAATATTATGATTGGATAACACTATATATAGTTCTGACACAAACCAGGTCTGACTTAATTATAATTTCAGAAATTTAATTTATACTGTAATTTTTGCTCCTTTACACAAAAGAAATACCACCTAGTCAATCAGCTATTTGTTTTTCATTTTCCCCCACAGAAAGAGGGGAAACTTTATTTTTACAAAATTGAAGCCAGTATTTGGTACTTAATTAAATGACTTCTTTGATAATTAAGACTAATTATTTTTAATGTTGCTTATTCATATATACTAAATTTATTCTCTACTCATATGCTCTATACTTCCAACATATATATATATATTTTTTTTTCTAATCTTATCTATTATAAAAAAAGATCCAAAAACCTCTGAAGCAGATCCAGTTTTTAAGTACAGTGAGCATTAAGGATTAGGAAAAGTATCTGGTGAAACAGACTTGACCATTTCAAATAATAAATTATTGTGAGATTATTGTGTTTACTAAAAGTAGTTAAAAACTCACATTTATTTTGTGTTTGATTTAACAAATGAAAAAGTTTAACTGAGTAAGAATATTTTTTTCATTATACTTCTAATTTCATATAATCATAAAGAAAATTATAGGTTCATGTTTTAATCTAAAAATGGTATGAATTGTTTCTAAAAAGGGAAGAAGTTATTTTGTAGAGCTAAAATTTTCATTCCTTTTTCTTTTACACTTAAAGATTAGAATTAACATCAATATATGATGCTCAAAACATAAAAGAGTAGAAAATTATCAGGACAGAGGTGCCTGGTCAGCTGAGTCGGTTAAGCATCTGCTTTTGGATTAGGTCATGGTCCCAGGGTTCTAGGCCCCATAAAAAGTTTCTGGCTCAGCAGGAAGCCTGCTCCCTCTGTCCCCTGCTTGTGCTCTCTCTTGCTATCTCTCTCTCTCTAAAATAAATAAATAATATCTTAAAAAAGAAAAGAAAATTAGTGGCACCTATATTTATTAAATGAGAACTTTTTATTTTTTTTTTAAATGAGAACTTTTTAAAGTTTAATAAGCTAGTTTTGTTTAGTTTAATAACCTAAAAAAATAGTTCCTTAAACCCATTTAATCACATTCTACTTTATTATTTTTAATCACATTTTAAATAATATTTTTCAGTTTAGAATAACCACTCAATAATGTCATCTATGTCTATAATTCCTTTCTTCAATGTATTTGAAATAACTTTATTAATAATCTCTATGTGCTAGAAAAAAATAGTAGTAGTAATAGATGAAGATAGAAATAAAAAAAAATTAGAATGACTCTTCAGTGGAATATAAACTTGAGCAACAAGTTGCATCCAAATCTGTTTGGCTTTCTAGATGTAGTTGGAAGTAGCATAGCACTGACCATCAATACAAGAAGCATTGTGAATTATTAGATTCTTTTAGAAAAAAGAACAGCAACATTTTTAGCTGTTATGAATGCAATGTAATAAGCTTATAAGTATGGAATATGCTGATAATGAATCCTAAAATTATGATGAAGGAATTATATATTAAAAACAAAAAATAAATATGCTGATTTAGGAAATATGTAGTGAGAGATTATTTCCCTGAAAGATTTAAGTGATAAAAAATAGATATTATCTGTCTCAAAATTTTGTGGTTATATGAGTGTGGTGACTGTTTTACAATTAAAAGAAACAAAGAAAATAAACCTATGTAAATAATGTGCATCATTTTCCCTTTGACTGGAGTATTCAAAGGTATTTTCACATCTCATGTTCAAATCTGCATTTCAGTTTTCATTAGTAATTATAATTAATAAACATATTTACCAGATGTTATGTAACTTCTTTCTGCTAAGATGTTTCTTATGTGCCAACCTGATACGATATTGGGCATTGGATTAATAATTATACCTCATTAAAAGTGATTTGAGTATGAATTCTTGTTTACAAAGTCTATAGTTGCAAAGAGTGGATTAAAGTAAAAATGAAAAATATCAATAAGAAAAATAGACACTAGAAGATTTAAAGGAAGAAAATTTATTGTTATGATTTGCTAATAATGTTACAATTAGGAGTATTGTATTTGTTTTGTGCCTTGAAGAATAAAAAAACATGTAATTGGAAATGTGAAACTACTACTATATATGTCTTCAATGTCTTCATTGAAGGCCTAGTTACAATTCCATGATTAGGTGAAATAAACAAAGGAAGAAAGGCAACTCTCCAAGGCATATAGCTTACCTTCTTTATATAAGGGATGGAACTTATTATTCAATTTCATTTTATCATTTACACTATGATGCAGGTTTTATTTCCACTTATTATAGATGAATAACCAGAAACTCAAACAGCTCTTGCAACCTATCAAAAATTCCATTTTTTTTTTTTTTAGATTTTATTTATTTGAGAGAGCATGAGTGGGGGAAAGGGCCAGAGGGAGAGGGAAAGAAAACTCCCCACTGAGCAGGGAGCCTGATGTGAGGCTTCATCCCAGGGCCCCGAGATCATGACCTGAACCAAAGGCAAACCCTTAACTGATTGAGCCACCTACGTGCACCATTCCAATCTAAAAATGGTGTGACTTGTTTCTAGAAAGAGAAGAAGTTATTTTGTAGAACTAAAAACCAAAATTTAGAAAGTGTAGGCCAAAAATTAAATCTTGTTGGGACTGACCCTAAAGTCCATGCTCTTAGAAAGAAGAAAATACATATATGTAGAAGATATAATATCAAGCAAGGCAAAAGCAGGGCCAAAAATAACGTGGAATATGCTACATGTTTGCTACATTCTGATCTTAACACTTTAATTGTTATTTCCTTTTCATAAGAAAATCTCACTTGCCACCAACCATATTATTTATTATAGGGGTAAATATGACAACCTACAATTGAATCATTTTCTTGAAGAGTCAGATAGTTGCCCTAAGTGTATGTGGCATGAATTAAACCTGTGGTATTGCTGACTAAGAGTGCAGCATCCCCCGGATAACTACAATTAATGATATTCTAGGTGAATCACTCCTAGACATATTTGCTCATGTTCTCCTTCCCTTCAAACACCTCAGGTGAAACATCATATCAACAATGTTTGAAGGGTTTCCATGGTTGTGTTTATAATTAGAAGAAAACATGCTCCCTTTCAAGAAAAACACACATGGTGATATCTAGGGAGCATTTTATCCTGAAGGACAGAGTAGATGGTAATTAAGTCACTGAGCTTTATACTAGAGGTTCAAGTCTTGGTTATCACTTATTAGGGGATTTACTTTGGGCAAGCTGTTTGACTATTACATAGTGATAGCTGCCACTTGCTGAGTTCCTGTTATATCTTGAGTATGTATGCATATTTTATCCTGATTTTCTCAGATGGGACAACAACCCTTCAAAATAGCTATTACATATTTCATTTTATGGTGAAGGAAATTGATGTTAATCAAAGTTTAAATTAGGTGGTTCAACTCCGGATTAGTTTTACTCACTACACCAAACTGGCAGTCATTCTTCCAAACTATGCTAAATCTGTTCTGTTAGCCTTATCATTCACTTTCATTCCTTTCATCTTCATGAAATCCTGGCTCATGAGACTATCACTGTCACGACTCTTTGACCCTCAGAATTTTCTTTCAAATGCTTCCTATCAACATCTAAGACTTAAGATTTTCCTATCTCAGACATTCCCTTTCATTCTTAGACAAACTTTGTCTCTTCATGGATTCTCTCAAAATTTGTTTACTTGTCAGTTCTCAGTTTAATAATTTTGGTGTCTGCCCTTGTCACTCCAGGGAAATAAACAGTTTCTGAAAATTTCAATAACTTTTTCACTAAACCATATAAACCCTAGTTAGCATTTAATTCACTCAACTATTCTTTTTGGCAATATCTCATATTCTTGTCTATGTCCTTTTTTTTTTAAGCTTTATTTATTTATTCATGAGAGACACAGAGAGAGAGAGAGAGGCAGAGACACAGGCAGAGGGAGAATCAGGCTCCCCGCTGGACCCCAATGCGGGACTTGATCCCAGATCCCGGGATCATGACCTGACCCGAAGGCAGCCACCCAACCACTGAGCCACCCAGGCATCCCTTGTCTATGTCCTTCTTAACATATACAAAATACTGATTCATACATGGGCATTGGGCTTAGTATATATGTGCTTGAATGCCAGTTTCACTTCTTAATTGTGAAATTCTAGGCAATGTTTAAATTCTTCTCTTGAGAATTCGTAGGGATCAATTTGGGGGAGACAAAACACACCCACATAAAAATATGTTGGCATGCAGGGAGTTAAAAATAAGAAGCAATAGAAATTGACTGGTGTTTACTTCTTATTGGATAAATAGAATTTTTCTGAGGAAGGTGTTTAGGCTAATATTGAAAAGGAACACTGGGAAATAATCTCAAGTCAGAAGGAATAAGCTTGCTGTTTTTGAAGAATCAAAATAAGCTCTGTGTATCTAGAGAGGCCTGAGCAAATAAGAGAGTGATATGACATGGGTGGGAGAAATGAGCTCGTGTGAGAAGATGTAAGGATTTGTGAACAAAGGTAAAGAGCTCATATGTTATTCTAAATGCAAAAGGAATACATTGAAGAGTTTCAAACAGAAAATGGTGTTTTAAATGTTTAATTACAGTTTTATATACTTACCCTTGCTATATATATATATATATATATATATATATATATATATATATATATAATGAGTAGTTCAAGGGATTTTCCTCATAGTGCTTTGTGGTTGTTATAAGCAAGTATTATGTGAAGGCATGTACTTCACTATTTGGAACATAGTAGATGCTTCTGCTATAGATAGATATGGATATACATCTCAATATAGATAGATATAAGCATAGCCATAAATATGGGCATATTGTGTCTTACTGTCAATCTGAAATCCTTGAAAAATAAGTACAAGAAAAGGATATTAAAAAGTGATTCTGAAATTTCCCCAAACCCACGTAGCTACTCAGCCCCACGCCTAGACCACACGAACTTTTATAAATTTGATTGCCTTTTTCTCTATAATGTTACAAGCATTTAGTCACTTCAATATATTAGAAATGGATAGATCATCCTAAGCAATATAGAAATATCAGCTGCCCTAAGCAAAATAGAAGGTATATGGCATTATGTATCATTTGTATGGCAAAAAAAAAAAAAAAACTAGCATGTGATTTGCAGCACAAATGATAAACTAGACATTAAAGCTTACCATAAAAATAACAAACAGGATTTATCTTTATCGTAAAAATGAGAAGTGCAAACTAATTAAAAGACAAATAGCCAGTAATAGGTAACACTGGACAAAGGAGTCCAGTGGCCAATAGCATGTGAGAAAGAGCTTAACCATAGTAGAGAAATACATATTAAATAAAGTAATGTAGCACATTAATTTGACAAAAATTTTAAGAATCAATAGCTTCTAGTGATTAAGAGAATTTTCATAGAGATGAATGAAGTAGACATTTGAGGGGCCGTTGGAAGTAATCTGTAAATAGCTCTTAAAATTTAAAATACCATACTCTTTGACCCAGAAATCCTATATTTAAAATAACCTTATGGAAATAAAATAGCCAAGATATGAAGATAAGAATTTTTACTCAAGGGTTTTTTTTAAATATATATATATTATATATATATATATAATATATATATTTTTTATTTTATTTTATTTATGATAGTCACAGAGAGAGAGAGAGGCAGAGACACAGGCAGAGGGAGAAGCAGGCTCCATGCACCGGGAGCCCGATGTGGGATTCGATCCCGGGTCTCCAGGATCGCGCCCTGGGCCAAAGGCTGGCGCCAAACCGCTGCGCCACCCAGGGATCCTTACTCAAGGGTTTTTATGTGTAAGGAGTTTATATATTCATAGTAGCAAAAAGAAAAAAAAAAAACAACAATAATCAATAGTGAAGTTGTTTAACAATTATATCAAATCTGGATTTACTGAGGAAAATAGCTGTTATATGTTCACATTCAAGTTACTTAAATTACAGAAACATATGTATAGGTGTGTATGACAATCTTTATTGTAAACACCTAGAACAATAAACCATGCCTATAAGTTTGGATATTTTTATTTATGTCCATATGATAATTCATAAAGGTATGGAAAAATACAAGTCTTGCTGTTATCATTAGTTAATTCAGTATGGTGGAGGGAGAATAGGACCATTTACTTTACACTTTGCATTGATTTACTAGATTAAATAAATGTGTATTACAGTCATGATTAAATAAACGTGTACTACATCCATAATTTATACAGATAATACATTTTAAAAGACATACAAACTGTTTTAATGGAATAAATGCAAGAATATTGTCCAATTTTCAGAAAAAAAAAATGTTATTTTTTCCTGTTTTCTCCAGCTGCAGCTTCCTTTCCAATTTTGCTTTTTCAAGCCCACTTTCATCATGGGTTATTTATGAGGATATTTCTCTGCTGTCGTGTCTCAATACCAATTAAAGGTTAAAACATCTAAAGTGTATTGTTTATTCCCCACGGAGCCCTAATATGGCTTAGAATATATAGCCCTTTGGCAGATGAGACAAACACAAAACCACTTCTTTTAAAGAAATGAGAATTGTAACATCTCAATAGAAGACATTTTTTTTCTTTCAAGTATCTCTGTTTTCTCTGAATATTACAAAACACTGCAACATAATCAAATAACCAAAAGGTGCTTATTTATCATCTTAATACACCAGTGCTCTACTAGCCAATGTACCAAAGAAATTAAGCAGCCATTATCACTTTATCCCTGCTGTTCTGAAACTAATAAAAACACATTAATAATAAAGCAAAGTTAAATATAAAGGGCCATGCAACAAGATGAAGCAATAGAAAAAGTAAACATACAATTAAATACACACCTCCTCCACAAAATTCTCATCACTGAACTGGTCTGTCTACAGAAAAAGTGAGATTTAGGATTAAAGAAAAGAGAATGAATAAGGTTAAAAATTGTTTTGTGTATATATACATATATATGTTATATTATATAAATAAAATATATAAATATAAAATTAACATATAAAAGTGAATATTTTATAAATACACACACAATAGAGATATTAAATCATATTGAGATGTGTAAGGAGCTCATATTGAGTGCCTGGATAAAGAAATAGGTTGAGTATGTCAACTCTTCAGCAAAAGCGGAACAAAATAACTTATAAAAAACTCCCCAGAGAACAAACACGCAAGCATCACCTACATTCTCTGCAGGATGAGTCAAGAAGGATTGACCATTGTCTAAATGTATCCCAGGTGCCTGAGATTTTATAGATAAAAGATATATAACAGTAGGTAAGACCCATTCACTTGGAGGTGAAAGTACAAAAATATTATGTTACGTTTGAGAAATAAGGCAGGATGGCAATAATATCAGTCACCTAGAAATTATTTTTTAAAAATCTCAAACAAAACCTACTGTTTGTAGCCAATTCTCCATAGATCTCACATTTCTTTACATTTTGTGAGCAGAAGCACTCATTGCTTTTATTCCAGGCTGTCTTTTTAAGAATGTTTGTACAGCAAAAAGCTTGGGAAGTAAAAGATAGTGTCTCCCTCTAGAGCAAAAAGCAAGCATGGATTTTGTCTGGTAAAATAAAGATAATAAGTCCCGCAAGAGAAAGGATGGGCAGGCTTATCCCCATTATGAAAGATCTGGGTTCTCTAAATTTAGGGCTTGTCTCCGTACAACATAGGCCTTTTGGACCCATTTGTGATTCCCAGTGAGTCTTAGGATTAGGGAAGATGATGCAAGTTTGTAGTTCTACTGTTCACGGAACTATGAATCATAAACTCCTTGGTCTTGGATTCCCCCAGTACCAGTGAAATCTGGCAGGCTAATTTATGAGCTTGCAAGGCGAGTGAAATCTCAGATTCTTCACAGTACTTTGCAGTATTGGAGACAAAAATGGGGTAATTACAGAGACATGGGTTTTGGGAAGTGAGAGGATAGGGCTGTGTGGCACAAATAGATTTAATAGGATGCTGGCAGGGATCTGTAACATATTGTGTCTTACAAAAGTATTTGTTTACATTGGATTGGAAAGTTTAGAAAGAAAGAGAGAAACAGGGAAAAGAAGAAAAGGAGGGACTAAGGAAGAGGAGGGAGGAAGGAAAGACTGGAAGTTCTTTTATCACTAAGATTTTAGAAGAAATGCTTTAGGTAACTTCTTCTCAATCTGAAAATGTTTTACTAAGAAGATTCTCTTGGTTTGATACATTCAACACTACTGTGATCCTGCTGGTTAATAAGTGTTTTGATGCGTTTAACAATATGTGGTTTTTGAGAGTACACTGCTTAAAATATTGCGGCTATACAAAGTGATGGATCTATAAAGTTCAGCTCTAGGCTTTTCATTATTTCCGATTAACAAGACTGACCTAGATACACTTCCCAACAAAAGTTGACTTTCTACTTTAAAATCTGTTCATATAGCTATTCGATTTCTTTACATATCTTTCCAACGTATACGATTTGCAGCAAAGCCATTTTGCGTGTGAGGTAGAATAATCTTCATCCTCCTTCTCAATAGGAAGTACCAAAATCAAGAGATTTATGATAAGTTTGAAATGATGACATAAATGATGAATAAATTTTGCTTTACTCAATTAAAAAATACATATGAAAAACTTTTAAGAAAAGCAATAGTAAAAAAAAAGAAAAGCAATAGTATTATAATTTTATAGATCTTTTATTTTGTTGATGAAAGAGTGGGAAATATCTTAAAAGAGACATTTTGGTTCATACGGTGTCAAAGGCCACATTTTAAAGAGGTCTCAGCAGATTCTGCAAAAAAACATAAAGAAGATGATTGAAAAGAATAATGAACATATTCATGTGCTAGGTTTCATACTGAGTCTTCAAATCCTGCGGTTTATTTGAGCTTCCTTTAAAAAAAAAAGTATTCTTTGGTTAACATTCATTAACCATACCCTGCTGATAACAAGAAATACATTTAGTAGGCAGCTGGATGAGAGTAAATGTAGCAGAGTTGAAATTGTCCTGGACTAGTGATTCAAAGACCTACTTTTCTCCAACTCCACTGATTAAACGTTACCAAATAAAAGGTATATAAAAATTATCTTTAAATTAGTTTGCATGTATTTTTATCAATGATGCCGTTAAATAAGTATTGGATGGCTAACTAAATAATCGGGGAAAGCTCTGTGCACACATGCATGTGTGTGTGTGTGTGTGTGTGTGTGTACTCTAGAGGTCAAGGGTAGGCTGCCCTTAGATGGGCTACAATGGAATATATACTATTTTCAACTGAAAACAATCAAGGCACAAAAGACTGAGAGAGAAACTTTGATCTCCCCAACAGCCTAAAAAGAATTTATTTGTTTATTTATTTTTTCTAAAAAGAATTTAGACAGAGGACCTGTACCAGGAAGAGACCTGTTAATAGAAATGTCTTTTTACCTAAGGGATTTATCTGCATAACAGGCCACCTTCATTTTCCAAACATCTCCTCTCACCTTCCTTAATGGTTTCCTCCCCTTTATATCCCAGTTAGGTACCTCTCTCCTTACTTAGCTCAGGATGTTATACAAGCCTCATGTTTCTTTGGAAATTTTATGTCACACACACACACACACACACACACACACATGCACACACAGGCACATGCATATACATATATACATTTCTCTACCTATGTGCATATATATGTGTGCCTGAGGGGGAGAAAATGAGAGAATATATATGTGTATATGTAAGTATATTCATAAAATACACACAAACACACAGATCATTTATGACTTTGACCTGTGGATCTTAATATTCAATCCATCAGCCCTGAATTGGGCCTAATAACTGATACTATAATCTCATATTGGAGAAATTGAGGGATACAAGAAAAAGTAATTTTATTTAAAAACATAATTTAAATAAAAACTCATAATTTCCTAACTTAGTTGAAACCACAATATGGTTATTAATCCTCTCTGGTCAACATCATATCCCTTATTCTTTAGAAACTTTTCTGAAGGGCAGCCTGGGTGGTTCAGCGGTTTAGCGCCGCCTTCAGCCTAGGGTGTGATCCTGGAGACCCGGGATCGAGTCCCACGTCCGGCTCCCTGCATGGAGCCTGCTTCTCCCTCTGCCTGTGTCTCTGCCTCTCTCTCTCTCATTGTGCTTCTCATGAATAAAGAAATAAAAATCTTTGAAAAAAAAAACTTTTCTGAACACTTTTTTTTTGTTCATTAAGAAAAAGCTACAAATCTATCCATTTTAATTATTAAATCTGTGTCTACAAGATATTTTCCTCTTCTGATATCTTACTGTTGAAAGCTGAGTTACATGTACTCATCCAATTTCTAGCTCAAGAAATATATTCTATCAATTATGTCCTCTTATTCTGTGTTGGAATCGCAACTTCTCTACCAGTTTCTTCACATTATACTGTAATCTGTTCAAGTTCTATACCATAAAACGACCTCCTCTTCCACTTTTGCTATCCCATTTCTTTCCATGTCAGGCACATATCCTATATAGTTTTCACATTTCTGTTGCAATTCATAAGTCATGGAAATCTAGCATCTCCACAATGACCTGATTGTGAACTTCAGTAGGAATTTTTCTGTAAGTTCAACACTTTCAGGTAAGTTCAACACTCTTTCTTTTTAAATTTTCAGGTAAGTTCAACACTCTTTCTTTTTAAATTTTCTGAACTCACAGAAATGTGCTCTCCTGATTCTTCTCCTACTCAGTGTTTACTCTCTTAGTTTTTAAAAAGCTGATCCTCTTTCATTGTCTTTCTTTTTTTTAAATAATAAATTTATTTTGTATCGGTGTTCAATTAGCCAACATACAGAATAACACCCAGTGCTCATCCCGTCAAGTGCCCCCTCATTGTCTTTTTCTTAAATGTCAATGTCTTTGCAATTGATCCTTTAAAATCTCCTTTTAAAACATTAACAACCCTCTCATGATTTTGTCCAGCTTTTTTAACAACAGGTACTAAATCTTTGTTCTAGTCAAGATCACTCATATTATTGTTTATGAGATTTAGTAGATGCATATTAAATATCTTACTAAATATTAACCGAGGTATCCCAGAAATATTTGCAGTGCATCATTTCTGAATTCAGCTAATCATAATTTCCCTGAGTTATTTTTCTTGAATTTCCTTTTTGTTGGCTTTCTAATTTCCAGAGAGAAACTTATGTCAAGTTAGATCCTTCCCCATCCATTTTCTCCACATCAAATTGGTCATCAAGACTCAGTGACTTTTCCTTGCTATTTATCAAATCTATCCTTTTTTTTTTTTTTTGCTGGTTAGCTCAATCTCTTATCAACTCTCTTGCAAATGTTTCATAGCCTCTTGTTTCTAGTCTTTATCTCTCCTTCTGGTTTACTCTTCCCATTGCCACCAAGTTGATTTTTTAAAAACAATTCCCCTGCTTATAATGCTTATGACTTATAATTGTTTACACTCTAAAGCCCGTACCCTGCATTTAGCCTAGAGAATACTTTTTGATATGGTCCGTATTCAAACATTTTGCCTCATTTTTTTAAATTTATTTTATGATTTAGTGGAATAAATATTTTATACCTCCGATTTTTATATGTAATATTTCTTCAGCTAGGAATAATTATACACATACACACGCATACTCAAACGCATGCATTTTCTCTCCGTAGGGTACTCCTAATCAGCTTGGCATGGATAATTAGAAAAGCTTCTTTACATACATACACAGATTTAATTACTATATTTATACATTTAACATACTAATTATTGAATTTGCCATATTGTGCTGCAATGTACGTATATCCATATATATTTGCTTATCTTAATGTTCTAAAGGCCGTTTCATGCAGAGAGTATCTTGTTTTTTCCTGCATCTTCTATGACTGGTATGGAAAGATTCATAATATGTATGGTGAATAAATAAACGGATAAGCATTTATCTTTCTGATGAATGACATGATACATTACTAGTGTGGAAAGGAGATGAATCATCATCAATATTTATGCTTATAAGATTTCATGAATAGTAGAAAGCACACTGTAAAGAACCTGAGCCCTCTCTGCTTTGCAATTAATGTACAGATATCCTTCTCAGTTGGCTCTGTCATATTGTTAATGACAAATATCACATACGACTATCTCTAAATAAAATTTAGTCCTCTGAGTATAGGTTACTGAAAACATAGACATTCCTTATCCTGTAACTAGACTGTATTAAAGATTTTTCTTTTAATTCAAGCATTTGGAACTCGAGTACTTTTTTTTTTTCTATGAAAGTAGTGTTGTGGACTACTGTTAATTTTTTCAAGAAGGTCACAAAAGGCAATTTACCCATAAACTGTTCAATCATAATGGTGAGTTCCTTTTCAATCGTACTTAATTACTACTCTGAAATGAGTCTGATCAAAACCAGATATTTTCTCCCTCTGAAGGACTGAGACTCTCCAACTCTCAAAGTGTTCTTTAATCAGAATGTCAAATCTTTAGGGAAACAAAATCAAAAATGAACTATTAGGGCTTCATCAAGATAAAAAGCCACATGGTGAAGGAAACAATCAACAAAACTAAAAGGCAACCTATGGAATGGGAGAATATATTTGCAAATGACCTTTCTGATTAAGGGTTAGTAACCAAAATATATAAACAACTGATACAACTCAACACCCCAAAAACAAATATTCCAGATAAGATATGAATAGAAGTTTTTCCAAAGAAGAGAAGCAGATGGCTAACAGACATGAAAAGATGTTCAACATCACCCATTATCAGTGAAATACAAATCAAAACCATGACGAGATACCACCTCACACCTGTCAGAATGGCTAAAATTAACAATACAGGAAACAACAGATGTGGAGAGGATGCACAGAAGAGGAAGCCCTCCTACACTGTTGGTGAGAGTGCAAAATGGTGAAGCTACTCTGGAAGACAGTACAGAGGGTCCTCAAAAAGTTAAAAATAGAGCAACCCTATAACCCAGCAATTGTACTACTAGGTATTTACCCAAAGAATACAAAAATATAGATTCTAGGGACTATATGCATCCTAATGTTTATAGAACCCTAATGTCTATAGTCAACAGTAGTCAAATTATGGAAAGACCCCAAATATCCATTGACTGATAGATGGATAAAGAAGAGATGGTATATATATATATATATCGCCAATATTCTATATATATATGTGTGGAATATTACTCAGTTCTCAAAAAAAGAGTGACATCTTACCATTTCTTTATAACAATGTGGATGGAACTAGAGAGTATTATATTAAGTAAAATAATCCAGAGAAAGACAAATACCATATTATTTCACTCATATGTGGAATTTAAGAAAGAAAACAGATGAACATACATAAAGGAGAAAAAAGGAGAGGCAGGCAAACCATAGGACTTAACTATAGGGACACCCGGAAGGCTCAGTGATTGAGTGTCTGGCTTTGGCTCAGGTCATGATCCCGGGTCCTGGGATCGAGTCCCACATCGGGTTCCCCACAGGGAGCCTGCTTCTTCTGCCTATGTCTCTGCCTTTCTCTGTGTCTCTCATGAATAAATAAACAAAATAAAAAAAAAAAAAAAAGACTTAACTATAGAGAACATACTGCGGGTTGCTAGAGGGGAGATGGGCAGAGGATGTGTTAATGACTGATGGATATTAAGGAGGACACTTGTGATGAGCACTGGGTTTTGTATGTAAGTTGTATTAGTGACAAATCACTAAATTCAACTGAAATCAATATTATGGTATATGTTAACTAATCAGAATTTATTTTTATTTTTTTATTTTTTTAATTTTTATTTACTTATGATAGGCACACAGTGAGAGAGAGAGGCAGAGACACAGGCAGAGGGAGAAGCAGGCTCCATGCACCGGGAGCCCGACATGGGATTCGATCTCGAATCTTCAGGATCGCGCCCTGGGCCAAAGGCAGGCGCTAAAACGCTGCGCCACCCAGGGATCCCCTAATCAGAATTTAAATAAAAACTTGTAACAGATGAAAAAGACAAAAATATTCTAAAAATTAAAATTAAAGGCCCTTGTAAATGTGTGTTTGTCCAAAGCTCTCAAAAAAGAAAAAAGAAAAGAAAGAAAGAAAGAAAGAATGCTGAATCATTGGCAAGGAATGCATTGGATTCAAGGACTTAGATTCAAGGTTTTTGTATTCTAATAGGTTATCTACATTTTTGTAATACCATTTTCATACAGCTGAAAGGTAACATCTAGTTTAAACCCATGACATTTATATTTCCATCATATCTTACATATTGTTGTAGATATTGTAGAAGAAACACAGAGGTCTAAAACTAAGTTGGAGGGCATTGAGAAAAATGGAGAACTGAATGCCCCCACATTTTTATCATATAAAATACTCAATAATACTAGATGTGGCTAAAAAATATAAGATGAAGATATTTCATATGTGTTCTTTAATGTTGTGCTAAGATTGTTACCCTTAAACAGAATGCATTAAGATGTCGTTAAAACCTTTGGGTTTTAGAAAGTTTAAATAGGAAGTGGTAGATATGAAAGCATGGAAGGGACAATGACAGCTAGAGGACCCATTAGGTTATTGCAATAGTTTAATCTCTTTGCTTAAAATTGAGGAACAATGATCAAATGTCTCCAAAATAGGAACTAAAACCTACATAAGGACAAAATACTCTGAAACTTCACATATAATGGTTTCATAAGACAATGAGGGTTATTCATCCTTAAAACACCCATACTTGGAGGAATTACTGCCTTTAAATTATGCATGAAAGCATAAGGTACCTAACAACAAATAACCATCATTGGAGAAAATACCTCCTTTCCATGTCTACCACAATGAAGTATAATCAGGATGTACGGAAATATTCAATAAGAGCATGAAAATGCTTTGAGAAATATGTGACTTCCCCATCTGTTATACAGAAAACATGGGTAGTTATACAACATATGTAAGTATGTTAACTCTGAAAGTCTGAAAATAATGCTCCTGACTAACAAAAAAAATTAACCTAACAAGAAAAATAAAGTTGAAAAAAATGAAACTTTAACAGATGCTTGAAGAAATCATGATATTAAGCATATTGAGGCAAGCTTAAATTTTGGGAGCACTGACATCGCCCTCTACGATGGTTGCTTATAAGAAAATACTAAGCCCATGAAGAAATGTGAGGAGTAAAATATTTGGTGGTAGCATATATGTCATTGCACTCTGGCATCTTCCTTTTTAAGATTTCACAGTGGAAGATTTACAAGCATGTAGTGGTTACATTTAGAGAAAACTCTCTAAATGTGATGTTTACTAAATGTCCCTTTTTTGGCAAGTTGAAAGCTATGTAACTTTGACTACTGAATCCTCAGTAAACTATAACCCTTAGATATCTGATGTAGCAATAATTTTCCCTTCTGGCCCATGACCTGACAATCAAGCCATTGGTAAGTGCCAGGAAGATGCACATATTCTCACCTTCAGCCAATTTTTTCTTCCACATAAAGTGGGTGGCCAGGTGCAATGCTCATAGTATTGCCTAATGGGAAGGTATTTTCCTTACTGTCTTTCAAAATCACCCCTGAAAATGACTGTCATAAAGTCGACATCCATTCTTAGCTTTTGCCTTTAAATCAAACTGAACTGTCCACAAATCAGAAGTTGTTGGAAATTTCCTCCTCTGTTAGCTTTCTAGTAAGGATTTCTTACCCCCTGCCCCCTCTCCCCTCCAGGATGGTCATCATAGATAAGAACTGAGAAATGACTCTGGTACAACTGGAGTGGAGGGCCAAGGGAGTCGGGGAATCCCTGCTCAATCAGCTCTTTCATGTCTACTCTTTTGGTTCAATTTCCATTTTAGAACGAATTGCTATTTGGACCTGGCTAATTTTATGACTTGGAGGGGGTCTCAGGCTATTTGGACTGCTGTAACAAAATACCACTAACGGGGTAGTTTATAAACAAGAGACATTTATTTCTTACAGTCCTGGAAACTGGAAATCCTACATCAGGGTGTCAGTGTAGTTAGGTAAGAACCCTCTTTCAGGTTACAGACTTTCACTGTATCCTTACATGGCATATTGGCCTAAGAGCACTGATCCCATTCATGAGGGTTTCACTCTCATGACCTGATCACCTCCCAAAGGCCTCACCTGGTAATGCTATCACCTTTAAGACTTAGGATTTTGACATATGAATTTGGGGGAGACACAAACATTCAGACCAGAGAAGAATGTCTGCTAGAACCCAGATCATAGTAGCATGGTCACTTGGTGTCCTGTCATCTAGGGTTTCCATCTCTACAAAGTCCTAGAAACATGCCAAGAGTTACTTCTAGAAAGGCATATAAATAGAATTCCAGGGGACTTTGTTGTCATTTTTCAACAGGCACTTGACAAATACCACATATTCTATATTTTTCTAACACCATAGGGTTTAAGGTGCCATATGGACCTAGTAGTAGAATAGCTTTCCGAACAGCCTAGACCTGGACCTGTGGCAGCGCCCTTTTGTTCTCTAAGTGCCACTCAAAATGTGGTAGCATCTGATATTAAAATCGCTATCACTCAGTATGTCAGGAGCAGTATTCCTAGGTCTGGAATACTTTGCCTCCAGAACTCAAAAGAGGTCTATCAAGAGCTGTGTCCCATTCATTGTGGTTAGGGATGGATATGCCCCACAATAAAAAGTGACTGAAGTCACAGGTCACTGAATCTTAATTCTACTCTTTGGAGCATGTGTGTGTGTGATAGAACAAAGCTCTAATAGTGTAGCTACCTCTTGCTCATCCTGGCTGGTCAACTCGATACCTTCGTTATAATGAATCAGTGTGATATCCTATGGGATTCCAGGTGGTACAGACCTCTTCAGAATATGATAGAAGGTAGAAGAGCTAATACATCACTTACGCAGCACAGTCAGTGAATCCTGTAGTCCATCTTAGGCAAATGTAAACTGTCTCTGATCCTCTTGGCTAACCAGATCTCAGGCCTTATAAATCCTCTCTAGTAACAATTCCACGGCTATCACAGAAGCTGTGACTGGGGCTGTCGCTTGGTTGAGCTTGCAATAGTCTACAGTCATTTTCTGTGACCCTTCCAATTTGTGCAGGTACCAGATTAGTGAAAGAAATGTTAAGGAACATTTTTTTTTAAGATTTTATTTATTTATTCATAGAGATGCAGAGAGAGAGAGAGACAGAGAGAGAGAGAGGCAGAGGCACAGGCAGAGGGAGAAGCAGGCTTCATGCAGGGAGCCTGACGTGGGACTCGATCCAGGGTCTCCAGGATCACGCCCTGGGCTGCAGGCGGCACTAAACTGCTGAGCCTCCCAGGCTGCCCAGGAACATTATTCTTAATACTTTAGGTTTTTATGGGAGAACTAATATTTGTCATGCCCCCCTGCTCAGGATATAATACTACTTTCAATTTATTTCTTTGAAGTCATTTTTTTTAGGGTTTCTACTTGGTATTCCCCAAAGGCCAAGTACCCAATGTGAGGCTTATTCCAATTACCAAGTATATCAATTCCAATATTACACTCAGGAAGTTAGAAAATGACCACTGGAAGGGTATGTAGACTGAGGAGGCCCGCTGTGAGCTGGGCTTCAGCCAAAACTCCATTTACTGCCTGGCCCTGATAGATCTCCATTATGAGTGAGACCATGATGATACTTTAGGTCTCTGGGTATCAATGCCAACTCAGACTTTATACCCAATAATCTTCAAAATGTGTAAGAACCACTTTTTCCAGTGGACTTGAATAAATGACCCTAGTTTCCTTTGGGCAAGGCCTGGAAGAATTATTATTATTGTATGTATTCATTGCAAGGTTGCAAGTTCCTCCATTTTAGGAATCTAGAGACCAGTTCATTTAATAGATTTCAGTTTTAAAAACTGCCTCAGGACCGAGACCTAAAAAATCACATTCTCAGTGTCTAGCTCCTCTAATTCTTGCCTCTTTCTAGTTGTGGATATTAAATAACACCCCTTTCAGCTGCTTTTCTACTTTGTGCCTCAGAACACCACATTCTGTGAACCATTTCCACAGCTTTTTGTGGGTCAATCCTTTTCCTACCGCCTCCAACCTTGCTGCTTCTTATTGTAATTTCCATTTCATGGCCTATTTTGTGGCTAAGTGGTGCTACCTGGTCACAAGTACTTTGGGGTCTAATCATCTCCATATGGAACTCAGCTCTGTGACCCACTCCTCCCCTGCTCTTAGTCCTGGTCTGCAAAAGAAATGAACGCAGTGATGCTGGTGCTCCTCCCACAATGCACACCTCATGTGTCCCTGGGCCCTGATGCCCAACATAATTTGTAGTGTTTTTTTCCACTTCACATAATATTATCCAATTCAACGTGTCCACTTAGCTTCAGCCTCTTTATTTTTTGCTCTACCCTCTACTAGGGCAACTTCATCATTTGCACGTCACTCTACACTGACCATTGATTTTTTTTCCAGGCTTCTCAAAGTCAACCCAGCAGTGCGTTCACTCCATCCCTCAGGGTCTTTGCCAGAATGTTAAACACTGAGTCCCCAGGAAGTGCTCCAAAGTCAATGAATTCTTCTTTATCTTGTCTTATATTCTGAATCCCTTGATCAAATTCCAATCTCAGAGGTAGTCTCCTGTCTCTTGTCCACGGTACCTATTTCTTACACTGTTTGGGTGTATAATCCTTTTCCTCCTTCATCCCCTAGTTATTGCCCTACCATCCACAAGAAAAAGTTGAGCACAGCTTCTTAGGAAACTCCTCCACCTGTTCTCCTGAGAAGAAATTTCTTTGGTGTCTTTAGCACAGATGATATGCTAGCTCTTACTAGGGAAAGATGAGCACCTCCCCAAGTCCTGAGAACTCAGGAGGCTCTGTAGAAACAATATCCTTGGGGCAAAAATAGAGTATTTCTGTTCCATATGTCATGGTCCAGTCCAAAGCTCTTCCATCTAGATGTCTGATCTTAGCATACTAAATGTGTTTTGCCTAAATATCTAAATGTTTCTAGAGCTCTGCAACCTTCAGTCCCCTACACAGTTGTCTGCTCTTCCTCTGCAACAGATAAAAGCCACTTTTAACTTACCAGAAGACCACTCTGACTCCTACCCCTAGACTTTAATTACTGGTCCTCAGCTTCTTATTATCCCTCTGGAGGCCATAAAGACAACTAGACAGTAATCATCCATTCCACTGTCTTCATAGGCTTTGTTCCCTCTGTATCTTCAAAAGCTTCAATTATCTCACTTTTTTTAAAATCTTTTTTTTATTTATGATAGTCACACACACACACACACACACAGAGGCAGAGACACAGGCAGAGGGAGAAGCAGGCTCCATGCACCGGGAGCCCGACGTGGGATTCAATCCCGGGTCTCCAGGATGGCGCCCTGGGCCAAAGGCAGGCGCCAAACCGCTGCGCCACCCAGGGATCCCAATTATCTCACTTTTAAGACCTTTCTCCTCCACTGGAGCATCCTCCAAGGTTATGATTAATGAAGTACATGGCAATTATGCTACCAAGTCAGTGCAGGTACTGTTGCTCACATACCACTCAGATTTTCTCCATTTTGCCCACCAGATAGTCTCTCACACATTTTCTGTGTTAACCCCACTAGTTCATAGCAAGAACACCTAACATCCCAGTTTGCCTTGTTGAAACCAGTGGGTTTTTATTTTTTCAGAAATGTCTTTGGAATTTTGATAGAGATTGCATGGAATCTGTAGGTGGCTTTAGAAATATGGGCCTTTTAACAACATTAGTTCTTCTAATTCATGAATTTTTTCCACTTATTTCTATTATCTTCCATTTCTTTCATCAATGTCTTAGTTTTCAGTGGATAGCTCATTCAATTTCTTTTTTAAACGTATTACTAAGTATTTTATTCTTTTTATGCAATTGTAAATAGGATTGCTTTCATAATTTCTCTTTCTGATAGTTTGTGGTTGACATACAGAGATGCAAATGCCTTTTATTTTTTTACTTTTTTATTATTTTTTAAAGATTTTATTTATTTATTCATGAGAGACAAAGAGAGAGAGAGAGGAAGAGACATAGGCAGAGGGAGAAGTTGGCTCCATGCAGGAAGCCATGCAGGACTGGATCCCAGGACCCCAGGGTCACACCCTGAGCCAAAGGCAGAGAGTGAGAGAGTACACTGTGTGCATGTACATTGTGCACACAAGTGGACAAGGAGGGGGTAGATAGAGAGGGAAAGAAAGAGAATATTAAGCAGGCTCCATGCCCAGCATACACCCAACTCAGGGCTTGACCTCAGGACCCTGAGATATAACCTGAGCCAAAATCAGGAATTGGATGCTTAACCAACTGAGCTACCCAGGTACCGCCTAGCACTCCCATTTCTGGGTATATATTCAAAGGGAATCAAATCATTATCCTGAAGAAATATCTGTACTCCAATGTTAATAGTAGCATTAGAAGCATAAAGAAGATGCCATATATATATATATATATATATATATATATCCATTTATATGTGTGTATATATATATATATATATATATACACACACACACACAATGGAATATGATTCAGTCTTTAAAAAGAGGGAAATCCTGTTAATTGTGACAACATAGATGAACCTGGAAGGTATTATTCTAAGTGAAATAAGCCAGGAAGAGAAAGACAAATACTGAATACTGCAAGATATCACTTATATATGGAGTCTTAAAACAAACAAAACAAACAAACAAACAAACAAACAACAATAAAAAAAAAAAACAGAAAAACAAAAATCCAGCCAGGGCTGGGGGAGGTTGGTAAAATGGTCCACACTTTCAGTTATAAGATGAATAAGGTTTGAGAAGTATGGGTATTTTAACATGGTGACTGTAACTGATAACATTGTATTATCCAATTAAAATTTGCTGAGAATAAAACTAAAATACTCTTACTAAAAGAATAAAAAGTATATAATTGAGATGATGGATGTTAGTTAATTAACTCAATGTTAGGGAATCCTTTCTTGTGATATTCACGAATCTAATCATCAAATTATCAGATTATATACTTTAAGTATCTTACCATTTTGTCAGTTATATCTCAATAAAAATGGGAAAAGAATCTGTAATTAAAGTAAGTACCACTGGTACCAGGTGGCTCAGGGGGCTAAGCATCTGCCTTTGACTCAGATCACGATCCCTTGGTCCTGGGATCCAGCCCCTTGTCAGGTCTCCATGCTTGGTGGGGAGCCTGCTTCTCCCTCTCCCTCTGTAACTCCCACTTCTTGTGCTCACTCACGCTGTGTCAAATAAATAAATAAAATCTTAAAAAAAAATAAAAAATAAAGTTAAGTACCAGAAAATGCCCTTAGAACCTCCCCCCAAAAAAACCCTGTGTTCTGGGCATTATTGTTAATAGTGCCCTTTCTCATTCTCAAGTCTACTTTGCACGATCAATTATATGGTCATCCTAATTAGAACACAACTCCCCTGCATCTTATGCACATCACAGATGTACACTCTTCACTCTATTGGTAATAAAGCTGTAATTTATTGAGTGTTCTATGCCAGAGATACATCTTATATACAGTATCTCATTTAATCCAATAAACTATCATCACTCATCTCTAAGAGAGATTAAATAATTTCTCAGATATTATCCCGCTGATAAGGGGTGGGAACAGAACATGAAGGCAGATCAACCTGACTCCATAACTTCTGTATTATAATGCTTTCTGCTTATCTTTATGGACATGCTCTTTTAATAATTAACTGAAAATGGTTCCATTCCGGTCACTAATTTTTCTAGACCTTAGTTGCCTCATCTCTCAAAGGAGGAGATTGTGTATATAATTTCAAATGTTTCTTTTAAATCTAAAATCCTATAACCTAAATTAAGAAGCTAGTCTTATTTCCATGGCTATCAAAGTGGTTACTGTAGCCCAAATTTTGTCAAGCAAGGGAGGAACATACCCAAATTAGGAATATAGTTGAATATGAATTTTTTTTAAAAGCCACTGTTGGATGTTTTTGTTTTTGTTTTTGTTTTTTGGAAAATTCAATCATTCTCTAAAACTCGACATTTCTGCAAGGCCAGTGCCTTAGAGATAACTTAATATTGTTCAGTAATACCAAGTACTGAGGCATAGCCATTCTTTTTCTTTAATTTGTATTTTTAGTGTAGTTTCAATAATCAAATGGTTCTATAAAGCCTATTAAAAGCCTATTAATAGCAGTCCCGTGCTCTTATCCCATTCTCTTTAGCTCTTTCTTTAGACATTTATCTTCATATCTATAAATTATATGCTTATAGTGCTACTCTGTAATTTTTTAAGCCAACATCTATTGGATTCCTACTATGAAAATTAATGACTCAATTCTCTCTCTTTCTCCAGGTTTCACACCACGGTTGCTGTGTGCACTCACACATGCCACACTTCTCACCTCCTTCTCAAAATACGTGCATAGTGTCTTATTGTTACTTTACTATTCAGGGTTGATATTGAGGTAAATAAGGGTGTGAAGACCAAGGGAAATTTAGCCTCACTATGCATCAGGATGGTGTTTCCCTTCCGGTAGAACTTTGGTTTCTGAGACAATTATTTTTTACTAATGATTTGCTCAGCTATCCAGGAACCTATCACTAATTGACTCTAAAATCTCTTCTGTTAGTGTCAACCTCCCCCAACTACATTCAAACACATCAGATATTTCACTTAATTTCTTAAGGGAAATCTTTCCTTGGGGTTGCTTAATGTCTTCAACTTGGCTGACTGCCATTGAGACTTGTGCCTGAAGATCTTCCTCTCTCATCCTGGAGAAGCCTTTCTCCTCATCTTACATTGGATCTTCTTCCTAGATCACATAGGTTTCTCTTTCTTTCTTTCTTTCTTTCTTTCTTTCTTCTTTCTTTCTTTCTTTCTTTCTTTCTTTCTTTCTTCTTCTTTCTTTCTTTCTTTCTTTCTTTCTTTCTTTCTTTCTCTCTCTCTCTCTCTCTCTCTTTCTTTTTCTTTCTCTCTCTCTCTCTTTCTCTTTCTTTCTTTCTTTCTTTCTTTCTTTCTTTCTTTCTTTCTTTCTTTCTTTCTTTCTTCTCTCTCTTTCCCTTCTTGGTTTACTTCTTTATTTTAGTGAAATACATCAAGCAGTGACTTCCTGAGAAATTAAGCAATGAAGATCACTTTGAGACCAAATGTCTCAATTTTTTCCACCATATTTGATTTTGGATTTAATTATAGTTTACAAACAATCTCCCGCAGGGTTTTGAAGGTGCTGCTTTTTATTTTCTCCTGGTAGCATGTGATAGCAAGATGTCTGAAGCCTTTCTGATTCTAGATCCTTTTCATGTGACCTGGATCTTCTCCCTTTCTGGAAATTTTTAAGACCCTCTCTTTGTCAAATTTCAGTTTTCCACATTTTCAATTTGATATGCGTTAGTACAGGGAGTACTGGGTACCAGGTGGCTTATTTGTACCTAGAAAACATGTTCTACTGTTTGGGGAGACTTTCTTAGATGGTTTCTTTGATATTTCATGCTCACCCTGTCCTTTCTTTGCATTTCAGAAGAATTGTTTTCAGGAAAGGGAACACTGCTCCTCTAATTTTCCTAACTTCTCTTAAGTATTTCTTACCAAGTTTTCTATTTTCCAACTTTCAATTTTATCTTCCAACTTTTTGAATGAATATTTTAAAACAATTACTGAACACACACATGCATTCATGTCTTTTTTAGCTCTCCAAAAACTCATTTGTTTCATGGCTTATAATACCCTCTCTTATTTCTCTGAGTACATTAATAGATTATTTGAATTTTTTATCCCTGAATAGTTTCTGCTTTCTTAGCATTCCTTTTAACTTATTCCTGTTGTGCATTTTGGTCTACCTCACCTATTAGAGCCTCCTTCCAATTAATGATCTCTATTTGCCAGTATTTATGATTATTACACTAAAAAGAGACTTGGAAATTCTCCGGGCAGGGTGCAATCTATGGACTGGCAATGCCTCAGGTAAGATACTTCTCTCTCCTCCCTGTGAGTATTAGACTTCTCTGTAAACATTCTGATGGCCAAGAAATAAAAGGAGCAGAAAGTAATAATTCTTAGTATGTAAACTAGCATGCAATCCTCTATTTTTAATGGCAAATGTCCTTTAAAGTGAAAGATAGAAAGAAAGGAAATGTTTCTTGTTTGCTGTTATCTTTATTCTAATTATTCCTAAATTGTTAGGTATCTATGTAAAAGTTAAATATGAATGCCTCCTAGATAAGTGTATTCAACACACAAATAAAAATATAAAGAACTTTAAAGATAGAATTTGCAGATAAAGATATAAAGCCATATGGCAAGATGTACAATATGGTGTAGTATGTTTTATGTATTCATATAGAATGCCAAGTCACACTTGACAAAGTGTTCCCATCAGGATCAGGTTGGAGTTCAAGATAATCACAGTTCTCCCAAGAACTACCCATATTTCTGTTCTATAGCAGAAAGTCCATTCAACATCTACAGTCTGATTTTGGAGAATTAGAATTCCTTTCCATCCCATCCATTCACGTAGAGACTGTATTGTATTTTGGGAGCTATTGTTGGTTCCTTCATGATAATAACCTGCAAAGTCTTTACTAAGAATTGGACATTCTTATTCTCCGCTATTTTATTTTTCATCAAGGATATAATATCAAAATATCTCTATTGTTTATTTTCTCATTATTTTTCAGTATTGAGACCAAAGATAAATCCTCACATGAGAAGAATGACATCAAGATAATCATTTCAAAATCTTCAGTGAAGGGGTAGCCCGGGTGGCCCAGCGGTTTAGCACCACCTTTGGCCCAGGGCATGAACCTGGAGACCCGGGATCGAGTCCCACATTGGGCTCCTTGCATGGAGCCTGCTTCTCCCTCTGCTTGTGTCTCTACCCTGAGGTGTGTGTGTGTGTGTGTCTCTCATGAATAAATCAATAAAATATTTTTAAAAAATCTTCATGAAGACTGAGCTTGCACATTTGATTCATCTCTTTAGATCAAGTTCCCAGGTTCTGTCGTAGGATGTATGATGGGTGTTGGAATGAAGGAGTTAATGAACTTAATTGAAAGCTTTTTCAATATGAGAGAGGGTGGTTTATAATGTATGTAAATCTTTATAAAGTGTTCTCCGTTGAGCCAGATGTGGATTATGCCAATGTCTACTTCCATGTGGATATCAGATCTCATAAAATCAAATCTTATACAATTCAGCAAGCCAGAAGTATTTCTATCTTCTCTAAACTACATGGAAACTTCTTACAGTGAGGAGCTGGAGGGATCCATGTCGTGGGAACTTTTGCTTTAGCAATTTGTTGTGAATTTGGTACTGTAATACATATTTTGTGATTCTAACCTGTCTTAATAGAATATACCTGAGCTGTAGAAGTTTATATTTTCACCATAGCACAGTGAGGTTTTAGAAAGCTTTGGCAAGTGAGACGGTCCTTCATGAAAGCATGTGGCACTTTGTCTTTAATCTTTCCCTACAGAGGAAGATTATGTTCAGTTATTCAGAAAAGTTCTTACTATTCATCAATGGACTTGCTCCCTTGCTTTCTTTAAACTGGTAGAGAGCTTTTACTATATATAAAAAGTAACCCAGCTTGTTTACCTCGTCAGCTACTGTGACTTGGCAAGGGAAGATCCAGGTAGTAGGTGGACGAGGACAGCACTCTGTGTTCAATGCCCAAGTGCCCCGGTGTAAGTTGAAACTCTCTTTTTGAAAACTCTGGACTGATACTGACTACTCCATTTTTGACTAGCTCTCAATCAGTACACCTTTTCTATTAATATGAGAAATTCAGGGGATCCCTGGGTGGCTCAGTGTTTGAGCATCTGCCTTCGGCCCAGGGCATGATCCTAGAGACCTGGGATCAAGTCCCACATTGGGCTCCCTACATGGAGCCTGCTTCTCCCTCTGCCTGTGTCTCTGCCTGTCTCTCTCTCTCTCTCTCTGTGTCTCTCATGAATAAATAAATAAAAATCTTTTATTTTTTTTAAATATGAGAAATTCAATGATCTGTGTTTACCCTATGCATGTCTCATATTCATGTATTTACCTTGAATTAAAACCCACTATGAATTAAAAACCCACTATGGACCAAGAAGAAGAACACCTAAAGTATTACTAAGTATAAAACAATAACAACAATAAATATTGCTCATAAACGTTATTGTCCAGAAAGCTCATCAGCAGTATTCCTAAGAAATAAGTTAAAACCCACTTTATATTGATTCATATTGCCATAGTTCAGGCAATGCTATTAACTGGGTTTATTAATACTGATTTTGATACTTTAAGGCAGGCTATGAAAATGCTATGCACATGGACAACAAGCTCTCCTGATAGAGGAGTAGAGTGAGAAGGAATAAATAAGCACCAAATAGAAGAGTGCATAAATAAGCAAATGCAGTCTACTGTAATACAAATCCTCCAGATGAGTCAAGCTTAGGGGGAAAAATGTTTGTTCAAGTTCCACAATCCTTTGCTTTGTATTTTTGCTACAATTTTTTGCTCTAAGTTTATACAGGACTATTTTGGCAGTGGTATGGAATACACAAAATCCCCCCTCAGAAATTGCTTATTTGCTGTTTATTTTGATATTTAAAGTCTTAGAGAAATGCAAGTTCTCCTTTAATCCTTTTTTCTTTACATATAGCTTATTTCCAGTAGTATATAGAAGGATCCATTTATCTTATGTCAAAGTGTATCTAAGAGTCTGTAATAGGCTGTATTCAGAAATACTCTAATTAATCATTTTGTACATAAACTAATTTGGATTTGTTCAAATATAAATAAGGTTAATTCAGTTACCTTTTTCACCATTTCCCAATTATTGTCATCAAAAATCACTGATTACAAATTAAAAATATATTTTCACTTAACCTAGTTGTGATTGCTCTACATAGAATTTGATTAAAAATTAAATACATTGATTGGCTATTAAGGACAAACTCTATGACAGGAATGTACAGTAAATCAGAAACTGGAATTGCAACTTTCCAATGGCTTATCAATATAAGCAGGTTGTTTAGACCAAAGCACTTATCCCTCCCTATGTAAACCAAATTTAAATAAGTCATTGAATATTTAAGTTTATATTCTCATTTCACATTTAATACAAATAAATCAGCCTCTAATCTGAAAAGAATTAGAGTATGTGGGTTCATTTACCTCTTGCTTACCTATCTGCATAGGTGGCAATGCTCTTAGAAAAAGAGAAGTCTAAGATCAGAACGCAATCTTGTGGGGTGGAGACATTTTGAACGTAGTTCCTTTATTTTGGGAGGTCCTGCGGATCCTATGTCAACTATAGGATTTTAGGCCAGAGATATTCATAACTAGCAAGCCAATAGGATAAAGAGAAATTACTTTCAGGGAAAATAATTGAGTTCATGCAAAATAACATAGAATGAAAAATACAAATAAAGCTCAAGGTGGGGAAAGATTTTTAAATGAACATGAACTCAGAGAGAGGCTGTAATTTGATACATATGCTGTGAACCCCCAGAGAGAAACAGCAATGTGGAATTGCCATTAGGTTTCTGGGAATGTGGAAACTTTATTTCGCATGCCAGGATATGTGAAGCAAAGCCGAGTTCCCAAATGTGAAACTGTCTGGCAGGCAGAGTTTTATTTTTAAAATTTTTACAACTGTTGGTGAAAACTTCAGCCATTTCGAAACACTAGATAGATTTTTTTTCTTTAAATCCTATAGCAAAAGAATTGATTTGTATTCATTCAAGTTTGATACTATCCAGAAAAGTTAAACAGAGACAAATAGCTAGATAACTCAGGAAAATATGTTTGCTTTTGACAGAAAAACAAACAATAAAAACCATTTGGGTTTTACATTTAAGTCTATTGCAGTACTCTTACTGACTTAAGCAATGGAATGACTTTCTCAGAATCAGAATGGGGTAGAATAGGGGACAAATGCTTTAACAAAACAATAAAATATCAGTGAACAATTTTGGCTCTACATGTACCATCTTTTTGAATGAATGTGCAAGACTCCTTTTTCACCCATAGCAATTAGATTTCCCTATTACAAAACGAAATTACTTGCAAATGAACTAAAACTTTACTCTCAAAAAATAAATAAATAAATAAAATAAAACTTTACTCTCATAGAAATGTAACCTTCATATTTCTCAATCACATAGAAGAATTAAATGTAAAACAATGTTTTAGAATAATATCCTGCTCATGTGATTGCTTCATTCTCATGTTTTAAAAGACATTGTATATATAATTACAATGCTATTTTGGTACTTTTGAACCCATTCTTATTTTTCCATATTTTTACTCAGTTTGTATTCATTTCTATTACTTCTTACATGAAAACTTTGAATTTTAAATACACTAATAACAAGCAATGTAGCTAATATCTTTAAAAATAACTATCAGTATGGAAACCTTAGCTTTGTTGATGGGTAATAGAAGATTGTATTGAAAATCAATGAACAGGGATGCCTGGGAGGCTCAGTAGTTGAACCTCTGCCTTTGGTTCAGGGCGTGATCCTGGGGTCCCAGGATCAAGACCCACATTTGGGCTCCCCTTAGGGAGGCTGCTTCTTTCTTGGCCTGTGTCTCTGCCTCTCTCTGTGTGTCTCTCATGAATAAGTGCAATCTTTAAAAAAAAATAAAAAGAAAGAAAATCAATGAACAAAATAAGATGCACAGAATGCATAAGAAATACAGAGAATTTTTATCTCGAATCTATGTCTTGTATTTATAGTTTTATTTTAATATCAGTACTCCCTAATTCTTTAGAATTAAATAAATCAGAGCAATTATAGCTGATATGATTAAGTATTTGTGGAATTAATAGTTTCATACTTAGAAGTCACACATCACATATTGAAAAAACAGAAAGTTTTATTTTTTTCCCCAAAATGGAAACTTGTGAAACAAACATACCGAAACACATCTTTTTGGTTATTTAGATACCTGGAATTCTCTCATCTTTGCGATTATATCTGAGTCCCTTTGCATTTGTATCTTTGACTCATTCAAATCCTGGTACTAATTTTAACTTTTTGTACGATTTGTTTTTATTTGTTTATTTTTTTCCTCATTATGTTCTCATTTACCTCTGGCTCTGAATTTCTCCTTGAAACTTTTTATTTTTTAATTAAATTCTCACTTAGGAAATCATTATTTTAAAATCAGCACTTGGCTCTGTAGATCTTTTCCTTGCAGTTCATCTGGGTAGTAGATACATCCTCTTGGATTTTATGCTTTTATTTATGAACTGGCATTTGAACACACTCTTTCTTGACTGAGATCACCATCCTAGGGCCCTTGCTCTGCATACCAGCGTCCTTGAATTCCTGCCTCTAGGCGTCTCTAGTGTCATCCTTTGTCAGGTATTTTAAGGTGAGACTTTTAGTATCCCTAATACCATTAGCTAAACTCATCTCCAGATTAAATATACAACACAGATAAAAAAAAATACTTCTGCAGTATTCTTCAAACCTGTGTAACATGACAGACAGCATTGCTTTAAAGATATTTTTTCTCTCTTATTGATCAATAAAGCTCAATTGAAAACTTATATGTCAACGTCATTATCCACAATTATGCATCTGGGAATTCCTCTTGAAGATTTGGATTCTTTTGACAAAATTAATCGGCAATTATTAAGAGCCTCCACAAGTAATAGACAAGTATTGAGCTTTATATCAAAGGCCTTCCCAGCTTCTGAGTAAGCAGGTCACATTAACCTTTATCTCCAAGTTGAAATGCTCTAAGAGCTCCACTGCGCAGGCCCAGGAAGTCCAGCGTATTGCAATGAACTCCTTAAATGTGTCCAAAAAATCAAGATGAAATTTAATTATCGATAGACCTAGCCAGCTTAGGGCTTGGTTTGGTGCTGTTCCATTGGAACTACATAACTCAACTCTGACTAATCCAACAAGATGTTGCCTTGAAATGGTAGGGTTTTTTTGTTGTTTTGTTTTGTTTTGTTTTGTTTTGTTTGATTTATTTATTTATTTTAAAGAGAGAGAGCACGTGTGAGGGCAGGGAGGGATAGAGGGAGAGGGAAAGGAAAATCTTAAACAGACTCCCTGCTGAGCACGAGCTTCAGTGCAGGGCTCAATCCCACCAGCCATGAGATCATGACCTGAGATGAAACCATGAGTCAGTCCCATAACTGCCAGAGCCACCCAGGCGGCCCTTGAAATGATGGTTTTACTCCTAATTTGTTTGCTACCACTGCAGTTGCTACTGCAGCAGAAATCCACTTCATCGTTATCCTGAACTGGAAGGAAAGTGTCATTATCTGTGATGGGCGAAGGGAGAAAATCTCATAATCAGGCTCTTAAAGACTCAAATGTAAAGCAGTGAGTTTTGTGAGTTTTGCCCCTCCACTCTAGCCAACTAAGATGTCCTTCATAGCCTGGACGTCAACAAACTTTCTCTATGGAGGCTTTGCCATAACTCTCCCTGGCTGAGTTCTCACTGCCATTATTACTGCTTCTGCTTTAGATAGAAGGAGAAATCCTCTGAAATTATGATCGAGGATACTACCTATGCCAGGAGTTTCTACCTGGACCCTGCTCTTGTTTCCACCTGCCTATCACTGCTCTCCAGTGCAAAGAGTTTATTAAATTTTGTCCAACGTTTACGATTACCATCCATGGGAGGGACAGTCCAATGGAAGGTATGTTGCCATTACTGGAAGAGGATCCCCTATTGTATTTTGAATCTTCCTCTCCATTACCCTGTCAGACACATTCAAGAGACTGTGCCACATTCTAGGTTATTGTGAGAAAATTCCTTTAGATCTAATAGTTGTATACAGATCCAAGGTTTGCCTCCAAAATTTTTACATAGAGTGGTCTTAATCTCCTTTCTACTTCCACAGTTCTTTGTTATTTCTGTTCAATGTGCTCTTTATGTCTCATTAATTTTCACAACTAGTTGCATTCTTCTACTATTAAGAGCTTTCCACTTTTTTCCTTTCCTGTTGTAATTCTTGGTACATAGGGGATAAAAAAGATATACATACAAGGGTGTGGAATGACTGTGTAGAACCACAAACACTAGTTATTTCTAATTCTGTAATATAGCTGGCTGCATTTCATATCAAATCCAATTGACACATGAAAAGCATAAATAAATAAATAAATAAATAAATAAATAAATAAATAAATAAATAAAATGCAATCTTATTTTTTTCCATTTTTAATAGTCTCTTGGAAAAAATAAATATTTTAGATTATGCCAATTATTTTGTCTATAACTTTACTTTTTTTTTGCTTTTTCTAATGCCATGCTTTCTTGTTTTCTTCTTTAGCTCATTTATTCTATTAATATAACCTACATGTAAAAAAAATAATATAACCAACATGTAACTTTAAAAAATATATTGTCAAGTCATTGAATTGTGTGTGTGTGTGTGTGTGTATTTATGTTCCATTATGGTGTCTGTCCATGGTGTATACTAGTCAGACATTCCTTCAAGAGGACCTACTGTTTCAGAAAAACTGAAAGCCTCCAAGTGAACACCTTTAGTTTCTCCATAGGGCTTAAGCTGAAGCTATACTTCATCAAGGCTGCTGCCAATCACTGAGCATGTCAAGGGTACTAAAGATCAACTATTTCTGCCCAATATGTCACTCCCAATAGGAGAAACCATTCTCAGGATCTCTCTGCCAGTTTTCTCAGAGTCATTCTACAACATGAGCCCTTCCTCTCTCATCCTCCTCCTTTCTCTCTTTTTTCCCCATAGGTGTTAGACATGCATCATGTTATGAAGGCTCTTCCTACCACTCTTGAGCCTTCCTTCTATAACCTCAACAAGAATTTACCACAAAAAAAAAAAAATCTTACTTGTGTTTAATTACATATTGGTGTCTTCTTGGATATGTGAACAGAGAGCATTGGTACTGAGACTAGTTTAAGAAAAGCAATAGGTTGGATTGGGGAGACTGGCTCACTTGCTGCCTCGCTAGCAAGGAGAATCCAATTCTAAGAAAAAAAATGGAACAAAAGGGAAATGCCTTAGTGGAATGCAATACCCTCAATGATAATGATCAAGTCATTTGAATGATGGGGGAATTGGGATTGGAGCAATGTCATAAAAACAATGGATTTAGTTAATTATTATTAAGTTATATTGACGCACTGCAGAGGGAAAATAGTAAAATGATGGACAATAAAAGGTCATTCGGCATGTACGGTATGATAGTAAAAGATGATTTCATTTTGCATTTCCTATCACAGAGACAGAAATACAAAGTCTGGAGAGCCTCTTAGGATTCCAAAGGCAACACATTCCACACTTAGAGTACTGCGTTGGCCCACATACCAGGAGACGCAGAAGCTGTTAGGCTTGAGTGGGATCTGAACAGGAAGGGCTTCACAGCAGGCCTTGGCTACAAGTCAAACAGCCCTTGGCCTGGGTCACAATATCTGGCAGACTCTGTGGATATAGAGATTCCAGTGGTGAGAACATACAAGTATAGTGTTTAAAGCAAGATCCAGTCGCAGAATCATAATGTAATTTCTTGGGGCTTGAGTGCAAGTCCGTGCTATCTGTACTAGAAAATACACACACTTCAAGAGACAGCTCCTGAGTGCTCCTGAGCCCTGGTAGAAAGAGAAGGCTGTCTCTGGGACAACAATTGAACATGCTTCCATAAAAATAACCACTGTGATCTGGCTATCAGATGGACCCAGTCATAAAGGCAGACAGGGAGAGCAGCAGGATATTAGAAATGGGACATCAAGAAATAATTCAAGAAGGGTAATAGAGCATGACTAAGCAAATGAGAAGACAACCAAAATCAACTCACACTGTATCCACTCCCATCTTCCACCTCGTACCTATGACCATATGGGCTGTACCTGTGACTAGCTTAAGGAGGACAGGAAAGCCCAATTTGATTTATAGACAGGACATCTAGGTTTGTGGATCCAAGCAAAAATGGATCATAGCTACACTACAACTATTTTCAGGGAGTGAGTTGAAAGAAGGTAGACAGAGAAAAATCTTCCAATAAGCAAATCTGCAAATAGAGCAATTGTCACACTTTTGGTAAAAGCAAAAGTAGCCCTAGGTGACATTATATACAGATTTTTGTGCTATGGCCAATAACTTGGTCAGGTTGTCAAGGTCTTGGAAGGGAAAAACTTCTAAGATTAAATGAGGAAGGCTGGCAAGAAAACAAGTAGGTGGATGTATGCAGTAAAGTTGGAGGCTACACATGGTGCAACAATATGCTCTCCTGGGTACCCAACCCAGTTTGTCGTGTCACCTCCAAATGTCTTACATGCAGTAACAGAGACCAAACCAGAATCCCTTATATGTTATTATTTCTGAAGGAAACCAACTGGTGGTTAATTAACTGTTTGGACTCCTTCCATTCTGGGAGGGCTAGCAATACATCCTCACTGGATGTGGGTTATATATTCTTGGTTGCAGAACCTCATCCTGCACTGCTAACTGGGAGCCAATGGAATTGTGATCTATGAGTGTACAATCCCACAGAGCAGTGGTTTTATGATTAGGTTTTCAGTCTCTTTCTTGCCAGTTTTAAAATTCAGCAAATGCTGACAAAGTGGAAACTCTAAGAGTGTAGAGTCCACTTCCGGGTGGCTCCCTTCTCTTTAGGAACTTGCCCCTCAAATCTCTGCTGCCTTGGCAGCCCTGAACTCAATATTTTGTCTTTCTAGCTACTTGGTATTATCTGTTGTTCTTCTAGTTCCTTGTGTATGGGTCTTTGTCTGTGTTTTCTTTTCACGAGAGTTGAGCATTGCCAAATTCCCTAAAAAGAAAAGCTTTACTTGCAGAGTGATGACTAAAGTCTCCTCGGTTTCCTTCTCTTTGGAATCTTAGCCTCTCCAGTCCTGGTTGTCTCGGCGGCTTCCAAATTCCTTCACAGAATACTGTAGTTTTTCAACCAAATTATTTAATTTTTCTTAGGTGGGAAGGGGATGCATTACAGTGCTACAAGATACTTATTCCTACCTGGAAGTAGGAATGCCCTATTTGCACTTAAATAATACTCTAAGAAAAAAAAAAAATGTCAAGGCTACTGTTATCTAGATTCATAATTTACAAATGACATTCGTGATTTTTTAATAATATCCCAATTATCAATGTTCAATTATCTATTGAACATTTCTTCAAATCATCTTACTTTTTTAACTTCCATAAATAAAAAAACAATATCACCTAAAATAGAGGCATGATAAAAAATAAATTCCATAATTAGCTTTTTTCAC